>NW_007064642.1:196315-247301 GCF_000164805.1 Carlito syrichta
GCTCAGGAGCCCCCCGGGGCCGTTTGGGGGGCCCTGAGCCCCGCCTCCGCCCTCCCCCTCTAGAGGACACCTCTCCCTCCCGATAGTGTCACCTGGATGGTGGGGGCTTCTGAGACTGACGGACTGGTGAGGAAGAGGAGGATCCCGGGGCCTGTGAAAATAGGGTGCGTGGGGGGAGAAGGACTGCGGAGTGGCAAGGAGGGCGGGGCTGGAAGGGGCGGAGAGGACAGAAGGACACGACTTGGTTATCGAAGACGCGGGCGGTCGCACATGCGAGTGTGCTCGGTGTGCAAGCGGGTACCGTGGGCCGTTGCGGATGGAGAAGCGGACCCCGATGGTACCGCTAGGAAGTGGCTCTGCGCAGGATCCTGGGCGAAAGCGAAGGGTTGCGAGGCAAAGCGAGCCCCTCCTCGCCTCCCAGGAGCTGCCGGGCAGCAGCGCCGGGAAGCCTCACGGCAGCATTTGAAGACCCACTTTCACTCTTTTGGAGTCAGTTTTCACCACCGGACGGTAGCACCCCGCCTCTCTCCCGGGTGCCACACCGTGCGTGGCCTGAGGCCGGTCGTCAGCACACAGCTGCCGCGTGGGAGAGTGAGGGGTGGAACGAAGGCAAGAGGCGGGGACGCGGGGAGCAAGTGGGGCTCGGGGTGGGGGAGAGAAGGGGGGGCGCTTTTCGGATCGCTCTGCCCACGATACCCGACAGAACTCAGAGCCTGCCCGGTGAACTTGCCTCGGGGTGAGGGACAAGTGGCTGCCACCTTGGTGGCTGTCATGAGAGGTGATGGATAGCTTCTGGGGCGTCCTGCAGGACAGCCATAACGGGAACAGGGAGCCAGTGGGGAGTCCGGATTGCATCTGTGAGAAGTGAGGCTTCCACATTCAGAGAGGGTCCCCAGCCCGGCCTCAGCCAGGTGTGTTCCAGGACTTGTTGCTTCACCAGAGGGGCTGGCTCCACTCCAGTGGCTCCTTCCTCCTCCCCAGCTGACTGTGAATCTGCAGGACTCCCGCCAGAGAGCCACGGCCTTCTTGCACAGAACCAAGCCAAATGAACTCGGTCTGACACGCTTCAGCTCTACAGCAGCAGCCCCGCTGCCCACCATTCCCATCAAAGCCTTGTGTCAATCTGTGCCCCAACTTCTCCGGAGCACAGCTAGAGGAAGCCAGCCTGCCTTCCCAGACTATTAGGAGAGTCAATGCTGCAATCAATTTGGTTAAATGAAAAATGTGGTGTCCCTGGCTACAGCCTTAATGTTCTTTTAATTCAACAGGACCAGTCGTGTCTGGGTTATAAACCTAATCAGGAGCTCGGCATCCCTCTTACTTATTCCCCCAGGCTTTGGGAGCTGGAAGAGGAAGGAATGGAGAAGGCGTCCTCCCCCTCCACACCCGGTCCATTATTAGATACTTGGGTTTTCAATTTAAAAAGATGGGCCGGGCTAGGTGGCTCAGTCTGTAATCCCAGCACTTTGGGAGGCCGAGGCGAGTGGATTGCCTGAGCCCGCGGGTTCAAGGCTTACCTGGGCAACTTGGCGAGATCTCGTCTCTATAATAAATCAAAAATTAGCCGGGCGTGGTAGCGCACGCCTGTAGTTCCAGATACTTGGAAGGCTGAGGCGGAAGGATCGCCGGAGCCCAGCAGGTCGAGGCTGCGGTGGCCGGGAGTGTGCCACTGCACTCCAGTCTGGGCGACAGACTGAGACTCCAACAAAAAAAAAAAAAAAAAGAGCCCCTGCTAGTCTTAGACCGTCATCATCGTCACTAAATTGCATGTTCACCAAGGGGCCACCTGGGCGATCCCTCTGCCTCCAGCAGGATGGTTTCAGACCCGTGAAGGTGGGGGAGGGCTGCCTACCTAATGCTGAGTTATCCCAGGAGAAGTCTGCAACCCCCTCAGTTACATTGTTTCACCACTTTCCACTGCTTTCTGGTGATTCCCTTTTCTGTTTTTTCCTGGGGAGGAAGAGAGGGCAGGGAACTGGGCATCCTACCCTCAGTCCAGCTCTCCTTGGGGCCTGAAGCCCCTGTGCCCCTCCTCAGCCCACCTGTCTTCTACTTAAAGAATTCCATTTTTGTCCATCCTCCATTACAGGTCTCCTAGCATCTGAGCTACCTAACACTTGGATTGTTTCCCCTCTGTGCTGGTGAGGTCTTTGTCCTCACAAAGCTGTTCCAAGCTCTGCTGTCATCCTCAGAGCAGACAGAAAAGAGGTGGGACAGAACCAACCTTCATCACACAGGCCTGGCCAGGCCGGTTTCCTGCTTTCTCTTGACACACATAGAAACTTAAACACTCATTGGGACAACTGTAGTTCCCACCTTTCCACCCCCTACACACATCCATGTTTCTCTTCCTGAGCAGTGTGTATTGTTCCTGACAATTAAGCAAGCAATGGCTAACCTCTCCTCTGAAATACACCTGCTTTACTGATTGTAATGAGTAAATGGTCTTTTAAAACTTACATGCAATTCTTGCCACTAAAGGTCTTGGTTTTCTTCTTCTAATCTGATTTTGTAGATATATCAAGCTAAAATGTATTTTAAACTGTATTTAAATTAATATATTTCCTAGTAGAGCGCACTTAACTTTTAGATAGCCCATAAAATGCTTTTAATATAGAGAAACTGTAAATCATCAGATAGGGGGAGTTGAACATGTGTGACATATGTTAAATATCATACAATCCACACACAGGGTATCTTAGGTTTTAATTAAAGAGAAAAATTCCAGTCTCCTAACAGGCGGTGAAGGCCAACTCTTCCAGGAATCTTATTAAGTGGACTATAATAATTTCTTCTCGCCGGGCATGGTGGCTCACGCCTATAATCCCAGCAGTTTGGGAGGCTGAGTTCAGAAGATTGCCTGAGTCCATGGATTCGAGACCAGCCTGGGCAACTTGGCGAGCCCTCATCTCTACCATAAATAAAGATATTAGCCAGGCGTGGTGGCACGTGCCTGTAGTTCCAGCTTCTTGGAAGGCTAAGGCAGAAGGATTGCCTGAGCCTAGCAGGTCGAGACTGCAGTGGTCAGGGAGTGTGCCACTGCCCTCCAGCCTGGGTGACAGAATGAGATTCCAACTCAAAAAATAATAAAAAATAATAATAACTTCTCCAAGCAATGAACAAGACAATAAAAACAACAGAGCTCAAATAAATACAGCAGAATGGGGAAGACGGAGGAGGACACTGACAAGTAATCACCCTCCTAGAGGGAAACATCTTAAAGTTTTCAAGACCATAACTGGCATAGAGAAGAAATCACTAAGTTGCAACTGATAATCATAGAACTGTATTACGTTCCAGGAACTAGAGAACACTGTTAGGACTTTATCTCTTCACTTTCTTCTATCCCCTCAGTTGTCTGAAAATTTTTAAAAATGGTTTTTCCCCCAGATTCAAAGGGAATTATAACCTAAAATGCCAGAGCAAGCTATTCCTCCTTCCTCAATGAAATACCTGTCATGCACAGTTTTATGTCCAGATAAGTTATGCTGAGCCTTTGTTTGCACCCCTCTAAGAGATCAGAGGGGAAAGGGTTCTTCTGCATTATTCTGCCCCCGTCAAAACTGCTCCCTTCAGCAGCCACTCCCCTTACGTGTTTATAAATCCATAAATGAGGAAAAGGTGCTGTATGCAGGGAGGTGTGCCTTCTGGAATGTGAAGAACAAATGGCTCTGCACTAGGCATGAGGCAAGGGCAGGATGTCTCTCCTTTCCAGAGGGTAGTCATGGGCTTTGAAGCTACCCATCATGGAAGAGATGAAAAGCAAGTCACCTGAGACATTTTCTGGATAATTACCCCTGATGCTTTAATGTCCCTGTGTCCATTAAAACTCTCCATAAATTGGAGTCATATCAAAGAACTGCCCTTGAGATGTGCCCTAGCTGTGGGAGAGCGAGCACCAGAGCAGCAGAAGCCACCGCAGAGGACGTGTGAGGAAGAAGCTCTAGGACTGATACAGTTCTCGATTGGGTGTCCCAGGCCCAGAAGGGTCTGCCACTCTTCTCTGCAAATCTGGAGCAAAGTGTATTCTTTCTTTTTTGAATAAGAGTCTTACTCTGTCACCCAGGCTGGAGTGCAGTGGCACGCTACTCACAACCACTGCCTCGACCTGCGGGCTCAGGTGATCCTCCTCAGCCTTCCAAGTCACTGGAACTACTGTGTGCGCTACCATGCCTGGCTAATTTTTTGATTTATTGTTGAGATGAGGTCTCACCAAGTTGCCCAGGCTGGTCTCGAACCCCTGGACTCAGGCAATCCTCTTGCCTTCGCCTCCCAAGGTGCTGGGATTACAGGCATGAGGCCACCACACCCAGCTACAAAGCATATGCTTAAGTTTCAGATTCGTCTATGAACTTGTCATCTATTCAGTCAACCAAATTTACTGCCTGCCACCTAGGATATTGTCAGGAGCCCAGCTCGGGGCTGGAGGTGTGGAGTTCGAGGAGTTCACAACCTCCCTGATGCAGGGGATGAGATATGTGCACCCACAGGAAAGGAGAAGGTGCTGTGGGAACCAGAGAGAGCCATGAACTCCACCCGGTAGGAAGTCAGGATTAATGGTGATCTTCTCTGCTCGAAGTAACTTTTCAGCTGCCTCCAGAGGAAGGAACTGATTCCCTGTGTAGGCAGTGAAGAGAAAGGTGTTCCAGGCGGAGACAAAAGTAGTAGCACAAAAATACATAGTGCACTCACTGAAGAGTGAAAGTGCTGGAGTCAAAGCTCTATGGCCTCTCCCAAGTCTCCGTTTCCTTATTTGTTGAATGAAGACTTCGCCTACCTGAAGATTAAATAATATAATGTTTGTAAACACTGAGCAGGGCCTTAACAAAATAGACATCTGCTATTATTTGGCTTGGGGAAATAAAAATAGCTCAGAGGGGCTAAAGTATTGGGTGGGTTTGGAAAGAAGGGAAAGATTAGAGGCAAAGGCAAGGTCATGATAGACTCTGAAGACCAGCTGTTTGGATTTTCCTCAGAAGGTAACGGGAACCACTGAAGGCATCTCAGCACAGGAGCAACTTGGCCAGTTTTATGTTAACCCACATCCAGTTGGGTTAGAGGGCCTACTGTAACCTCCCCCAGACCGCTTGGGTTTGAATCTCAGTTCACTCCTCGCAGGTTGTGAGTCAGTCAGTTCATGTCATAGGAATGTGGTAAGGGTCAGCAGAGGTTATCTAAATATCTAGTGCAGTACCTGATGCTTAGTGAGTGATCAGTAAGTGTTGAGTATCACAGTAATTCTTACTGTTTCTAGCTCCAGGAGGCCAGTCAGTCTAATGATGATTCTCTACATCATTTGCTCCAAGGAAGTTGAGTGACTTTCCCGAGGAAACTCAGTGAGTCTAGAAGCCATGGATGGCCGCCTACCTCCTCATCCTGTCTGTGGCCTGGCTGGGGAAAGGTTGAAAAAGGATTATACACCCTGCGTTAGATCCTGTGCACGTGCTGTTTAGCACAAGCAACACATGCCTAATGGGTCTTTTATCAGGATTTGGGAGCACTGGTTATGAACTTCTGCTCGAAAAAGTTCTGCTATCCCAAGAGCAGCTTACCTCGGCCTGGCCTGCCTGATGCTGTGGTTTCCTTTCCCTAGTCAGATCCATCACCTTAAGATGTTCTGCGTGTTTGCTTATGCAATTCCTACCAGTAAAAGTCTACTTGGTTTTTGTGTACTGACTTACTCTTGTTGCCAGGAACATAATACATGTGCCTGGCCTCAGTCCCTACTGTGGTGACATTGCTAATGGGGTCGGAGCTGAGGATGGGCTGCCACCCCATCTCCAGCAGGTCCCCCAAGGGCAGGTCTCTGTCTACAGACCTGTGTGCCTACGCCCTTGAGGCAGCAGACACCAGGGCCTTAAAGAGGCAACTGAAATGCATTTCCAACTTAACTGAATTACCCAAACCAGTTTAGGAAAAAAGAATGTTCACTCAGTTCTCTAAATTAAGATTTTGTATAAACCTCACCCAACTAGTAGTGGGAGGGAGAAAAACCACAGGCATCAAGGGCATCAGCAGCGAGGTTGGGGAGTTTTTAGGCATTATTGCTATGGGGAAGCACCTATCTCAGAGGCTCGACTCAAGGGTGCTCAGAGACCTTCCATCTGCTATTTATAAGGGCTCAAACTCAGGAACCAGACAGTCTGGGTGAGTCCTGGCTCTTCTATGGCTCAGCTGGATGGCCTTCAGCCTTAGTCTGAACTTTGTCCTCATCTGTAAAGTGGTATGATAGTACTAACCTCATTGGGATGTTGTGGAGATTAAATGAGTTGATATATGCAAAGCACCCAGAATAATGCCTGGCGTGTACTAAGCTGTGCTAGCTCCTAGTCTTGTCCTTGTTCTATGTGCCATTTGAAATGCCATCTTCCTCGGCTTGCCCTATGTGTGCATCTCGTTCTGGCTATACAGAGGTCCCTGGTGGTGCTGCACATGGACTCCTGGGACCGTTTCCCTGGCCCTTCTCCACTCACACAGCCAGAGAGTTTGTGCCCAGCCTTGGTACCCAAAGACACAACTGAGCCAAGGCCTACCCCTATCAGAAAACATTTTTACTGGGACAACTTGCACTCAGGGCCCCTGACTTAACTTAAGTGGTGTTTTAGGGACCTGCAGTCAAAGAAACGTATGGGGGCAGGAACAGATAAGGACAAACTGCCCCTGGGGATCTTGTAAACCAGTCTTATTATAAACGTGTCAGGCTGTCATCTTCAACAAGGTCCCATGATCAGTTGGGCAATAACCTTAGTTCAAGTGTCAGCTCAAATTGTCACCTTCCTGAAGCCTTGCTCTCTTTTCTCTAGTGCCATCCCAATGCGCATGCCCGCTGGAGCAAGAAAACTGGAAAGATTTGCTCACAGTTCCCTACAGTACAGTGTCCGTGTTCTCTACATCTCTGAATATAAAACCTGGTGCATGGCTGAGAAGACAGGAGGCACTTAGTATGCTGAGCACATAATTGGGATCATCACTGGCTTAGGAATTGGCTCTGCCTCAGGTAGAATGAGAACCCAAAGCCTGATCGTCAGTCTTAAGTCGACAACTCAGTCCAGCCTGGGCAACTGCAAGACTCCATCTCTTAAAAAAGTAGTAACAAAAAAATTTTTAGAGTAAGTCTACAACGCAATATCCTTCCCAACAGCAAGCAAGTTAGACTTAAGCTAAAGAACTTTGTGAGGAATATAACACTGCAGAAGATAGATCCTGACGTCTAACTTGAAGGCTGCTCGCAGAGACACAAAGGCATGGAGCATGACCGTGGGCATCCAAGTCTTCTACCACCCCCCTTTCATACTTCCCCTACACCCACCCCACCCTGTGCCAGCTCTGAGCTCTAGGAGGGGAAAGCAGTCCAATCCCGGTCCTCTGCTGCCCTCTTCTGTTACTTATTAGAAGCTCCTCCTAGCTTGTGCTGCAGGGACTGGAAAACACTCCTCTCCTCCAATATCCATCCCATCCTCCCCATCCTATGGTTTCAATGTATTAGGAGATTAATATCAGGGGCAAGAAGCTGGGTGTGGTGGCTCACTCCTGTAGTCCCAACACTTTGTGAGGCCAAGGCGGGCAGGGATTGATTAAACCCAAGAGTTTGAGACCAGCCTGGGCAACACAGCAAAACCTTGTCTCTACACAATTAAAAAAAAAAAGTTTGGTATGGTGGTGGGAGCTTGTATCCCAGCTATTCAAGATGCTGAAGTGGAAGGATCACTTGAGGCCAGGAGACTAAGGCTGCGTTGAGCCATGATTGACATGATCATACCACTTCATACCAGCAAGAGTGAGACCCTGACTCAAATATATATTTACAAGGAGTGCAAAAAATAAAATGTATACACACTTCAAGTGATATTATCTATGTATTACTTTTTGTAGTTGAATTAAATTATGGTAATAATGTGTAGTATGATGTTCGCTCAACCCTGTTTCTGCCAGTTTCTTTGTACTGTCTGTTGTGTGGTATCACTAGCATTCATTTGATCAATGCCATCTTTTGAGTGAACATCATACGTAAAATGTGTATACTTTTTTGGCACTCCTTGTATATATTAGAAACAAGAAACTGTAATTATCATTAGTTCAGACTGAGCTATCTTCCTGAGCAAAAGAGGCAATAGATTTGAGCCTTCCCTTTAAGAACCCTGGAGTTCCCTACCTCCAAGAATCTGACCCATATGGAGCATGAAACACTAACATGCTCCTTATTTCAAACTCTAAAGCTAAAAAATTGTCCTATAGAGGATTTTTGTTTTAAACCTAACAACTAAGGGCACAATTTTGCATCAAAGTTCCAGCTTTCCACCCCCACCCACAGGGAAATATTACCTCATGTGTTATGAGGATTAAACAATATATGAAAGTCAGGCACGGTGGCTCATATCTGTAATCCTAGCACTTTGGGAGGCTATGAGAGGATCACTTGAGCCCAGAAGTTTGAGACCAGCTTGGGCAATATAGCAAAACCTCACCTCTAAAAAAACCCAAAAAAACCAAAACATAAATAATACCTTAACAATAGTAGCTAGTGCTATAGAAGCGTTTCTGAGTTGGAGTCTCACTCCATCACCCAGGCTGGAGTGCAGTGGCACACTCACGGCCATCCCAGCAACGACCTGCCAGGCTCAGGCAATCCTTCCACCTCAGCCCTCTGAGTAGCCAGAACTACAGGCATGTGCTATCACACCTGGCTTTTTTTTTTTTTTATTGTAGAGATAAGGTCTCGCCAAGTTGCCCAGGCTGTTCTCGAACCCGTTGGCTCAGGCCTCCCAAAGTGCTGGATTACATGCTTCAGCCACTGTGCCCAGCCTAGAAGCATTTCTTAAGAGAGCTCAAGTGATGTGGCACGGCCTCAGTTCAAGCTGCACATCTTCCATGACTGCATCCACAGTGCTCAGTCTATAGGTCATCCCGCAAAGATGACAATGATCTCCCTCTCTGCTTCCCTGAGGACCTAGTCATTCTGGACTCATAGAAAGTCCTCAGTAATAATATGTGCTGATTCTGTCCCCAACCCTTTCCAATGAAGGCAGCTCTGAGGTGAAGGAATTAACTAGGGTTTCCAAACAGTGCACCTCAGCCTCCGATCAAGGCCAGGCTTTCCCCGTGGTCATCACATAAATTTTAACACCTGCACCAAGAGCCTCTACTCTTTGTATTTTGCCTTGGATCTATGAAAAGGAAGTGAACAAAGACCCAAAAGTTTTCTCGGCAGGAAAGGGCTAGTCTATGTAGCCAGTCTCTGGAAAAAAAAAAAAGGAAATAAAGAAGGAAAGAAAAATATCTGGAGCCCTACAACTAATAATCATGTTGAAGCTTGCCAACCTAAACAGGACACATCTACATCAACACGGCAAGAGGATCCATGGCATGTCTGAAAGCTGAATGGCGCTCTCTGGTGGCCAAGGCTGGAGCGGTAGCCGGAGTCGCCCTCAGTCTGGCAGCAGCTGGGAGGTGTGGTGTGAAACCAGTGAGTAAGGGCGTTGAGGCACGAGCTTGCACAACCAGGCACAGCACCTCACTCGTTCTCCAAACTCTCTGCTTTGTTCTCTGGACACTTGTCCCCTTGATCCAGTAAGACTCACTTCCTGAAGTTTCCATGGCTGGGATGGGAGGAGGTGGTGAAGTGGCATGGAAACATTCCATGGCTCTCATGGTCACTGTGACCTCTGCTGACCTTCCAAGGTTTGCCACAGCCAAGAAGCCTGCACCCGGGGTGTGCCTCCTCTTGGAAAACTGACTGAGGCTACACAGGTGTCTGTGGAACACATTAAGCTACTGATCATGTGTTCTTGGTCTCAGCATGGGAAAAAAAAAATCTCATCATTGAGGCATCTTCCCCATTCAAGGGTGGCCATTTCAAGGCTAAACACGGTTGCTAGGTTCCAAGACATCTCTGAAAAATAAAAGCACCTCACAGCCAGAGTCACAAAAAGAAATAAAAACAAAAACACACGATTGATCTGTGACTGGAGGTTAAATCACATTTGTCCACTCTATTCCCTTCTGGCTAAGGGTAAGCAGAATGTGGGGACAGCGACAGACATAAAGCATGGTCTCCATTCCCAGGGCCGATATTCTTAGTTCTTTGAGACCCACAAAAAGCTCTGGATAAGGAACCAGCAAACCAATCTGAGCAATAGCTCTTCCTTACAATAAGGCTATGGCCCAGACCAATCTCATCTATTCCAAAGCCCACCTCTCCTAGAATGGCTTGGGCAAGTTACCTAATCTCTTTAGTTTTCAGACCTGTGAAATAGAGGTACTTGCTACTTACAACCTGAAAGGTCACCCTAGGAAACAGTGACCATGGTGGGTGACCACTCTGCATGAAAAGACAAAATTCCAAATGTGCCATAACTGGTTAACAGATGGTAACAGCTCCAGAAGCTATGGATTTTTTTTTTGAGTCGTCTCTCTGTCGCCCAGGCTAGAGTGCAGTGGCATGCTCATGACTCACCACAGCCTTGAAACCCCAGGCTCAGGTGATCCCTCTGGCTCAGCCTTGTGAGTAGCTGGGACTACAGGTGCGTGCCATTATACCACGTTCGTATTTTTATTTTTTCATAGAGATGAGGTCTCGTTATGGTGCCCAGGCAGTATATGGAGCATTTTTAATAGCAGCCATCTTCCAAGAGCTTAGAAAATCTTGCAGGAGTTGGAACAAGTGATTTGTAAACAGCAGACATTCTCTTAACAACTTGGATTAATCTAAACTCAATCTCTACATCCTAGTATGTACTCATGGTCTTGGCCTGCTAAGCACTCGTAGCATGCTATCACCAGCCGAGTGGCATTTGTTCCTAAACATATACTAGTCAACTTGTTATAGTAACTATGTTTTTCTTTTTTATAGATGGGGTCTATGTTGCCCAGGCTGGCCTTAACCCATCCTCCCATCTCAGTCTTCCAAAGTGTTGCAATTACAGGTGTCAGCCTCTGAGCTCAGCCAGTAACTATGTTTTAATTGACTATTACATAAAACCAATGAAATGAAGAAGAGTTGTTTGTACAAAAAGCAGATTGAGTTGCTTGTAAAACTTGTCAATTTAAGTACGAGATTTTTATGAAAGATTTGGGAAAATATCTAGAATTCTAAAACCAAATTTCTTCATATTGTCTAAATTCTTTGTACATTTTAAAGAAGTTCAAACTGCAAAACATAGATGTGAAATTACAGATAATACAATATGGCTGTGATAAATGAAAACCCTCATCCCCAAACTACTTTTTCTCAATTATTATTATTATCGTGTTGAGTCAGAGTCTCACTCTATCGCCCAGGCTGGAGTACAGTGCCATGCTCATGGCCACCACAGCCTCAACCTGCTGGGCTCAGGTGATCCTTCCAAGTAGCTGAAACTACAGGCATGTGCCACCATGCTCAGTTAATTTTTCAATTTTAGAGTTTATTAAATGAATGCACACATTTATAATTTAGGTTAAAACTATATGTGTCTTTCTTGCCCTTTTTGATTAAACTGTCAAAACTACCTGTACTGATCACATACCGGGGGTGCCCCAAAAAATGTATACACATTTTAAGAGATGTTCACTGGCCAGGTGCAGTGGCTTGAGCCTGTAATGCCAGCACTTTGGGAGGCCGAGGCAAGAGGATTGCCTGAGCCCAGGGGTTGGAGACCAGCTTGGACAACTTGGCGAGACCTTGTCTCTACAATCAGCCAAAAAAAAAAAAAATTAGCCAGACATCACCTGAGCCCAGCAGGTCGAGGCCGCGGTGGCCACTGCACTCCAGCCTGGATGACAGAGTGAGAGACTCCAAATTTAAAAAGAAAGAGAAAAAAAGAGATGTTCACCACAATCAGAAGTGTCTGGATGCTGATGGTAACCACTTTTTGAGTACCTCTTGTAATTGCAGAAGTCAAATGTGACTTGTATTCATCTTATTATTACAACATTAATACTATTTTTCCCTTTCTTAAAATGTACATACATTTTTTTTGGCACCCTTGGTACAAAAAGGGCTTTCTTTTATGTGCATTTACACCAGAACTATGAGAACTATGGTCAGTGAAAAGTTACTGGCAGGGCAGAAAGGAGGCAAGTCTTCAAACTGCACTCTCCCACTTCTACCAAGGTGAGTTTGCCAGGAGCTAAAATTTTGGCGTGTGACCTGTCTTTACATTTGTTTGTTTATTTTTGAGTTGGGGTCTCACTCTGTTGCCCAGGCTGGAATGCAGTGGCGTAATCATGGTTTGCCACAGCCGCAAACTCCTGGCCTCAGGGGATCCTCCCACCTCAGCCTCTCAAGTAGCTAGAACTACAGGAGTATGCCACCATGCCTGGCTAATTTTTTTATTTTTGGTGAAGATGAGGTCTCCCTATGTTACCTAGACTGTTCTCAAACTCCCAACCTCAAGCAATCCTCCCACCTCAGCTTCGCAAAGTGCTGGACATTTATTTAAATAGAGCCAATAGCTCGTTTCGCCAAAATAGCTCTTAGGCCTCCACTCACCTGGAACAGATCCAATGACCTCACAACTCCGTTCCTCTATTGCAATGCAGCAGCTTATCCTGAAAATAAAATACTCATCATATCCCGGCCCTCCCTCCTTGTACAATGAATCCAGAACCAAAACAGGGAGCTGGAGAATATGTTGTTGTTGACTGCTTTTAAACATCCTGTTTATACTGATACAAAATGTAAGATGCACTCCTATGTAAGCAATATCGAAACACGAAAATTTGTTCACACAAACTTGGAGGGAGAAGAAAAATATACACTTTACAAATTGATTCTTTACACCTTGAAAATGGATTTACAACAGAATTACTTTATACAAGTTCCCACTTTATACAATTTTTTGTTTAGGCAGCTTTTCAGTAACATTTCTATTACAAGGTACACACAAAACCTCTCAAGAGAAAGTTGAAAGGCTTAAAAGAGCCACATGCAAGGGACTGGTGACAAAGGGCAATGGAGGTGAAGCCAGCAAGCTGGTGCTTCATAGTCATTAGGAGGTGAGGAAGGACCCCGACCCTCACACGTAGCTCAGTAAAGGCCGACGCTGGGATCTTCGTAGCTTTCCTCAGTTCTTCTTCCTGAGAGGCACTGTTTCATCAGAAGGGGATTGTGGTCTGCAGCAAGGAAAGACCATTTTAACACAGGCTGACACCTAGCACAGACTAGCATGTAGTCAGTCTGTTACTGAATGAATAACCAGCTCTGGCTTAATGCATGGCAATGGGCAATGACTGAAAATCCTTGTTGCTTTATCTCCTGTTACAGGCAAATAGCATCTGCGATCCATTCCAGCCTGCATTACATGGCAAGAAACATAGGCAGGACTGAGCCCAGAGAAACACCCATGGGCACTAAATACCAATCAATGCCTGCTCCAAGCCAGAAGCCAAATATCCATCAAGATTTTAAGTGAAGGAGGGGTGGGGGGGAAGAGAAAGAGAAAGAAACCCACTTCAAAAGGGCCTTCAGAGTGTAACTCTGAAAGACAGAAACAGAGCCAAGCTTGACTCCTTCCAGGTGGGCATCCACTCTGTTCTCAGGCTTGTCCTGCACAAATTCTCAAAGGGCCATGATGCTGTCTGTGGTGGGTAGGTATAATGGCAAATCAGGTGTATCTCAGACACTTCTGCCAAAATATAAGATCCAAATCTTTTCTTTCTTTCTTTCTTTTTTAAGATCGGGGAGGGGGGAATGTCTCATTTTCTTAAGCTCTGCACAGCAGACTAAAGCAGGGAAATTCAGGTTTTTAATCAACCTCCACCACCACAAGTGGCATCTCTGCTTCAGGTTAACCTTGAGAGAGAAAAATGAGTCCCACTCCCAGGATGCTGAAGTGAAGCTGTAAAGAAATCAACCTCCTTTACAGCTAGTCCAAGTTACATAGTCTCTTTCCAGAAGAGAGGCTACATACAAGTAGTTTTATTCTATGTAAGACATCCCCCAGGGTCTGACCTGAAAGGAAAACCAAAAACAACAAACAACAGTCACTGAGGTGAGGTGGGGGCATTCCTCATCCACGCTTGTGCTGAGTCACCAGATTCTTTCTTCTCCTGGCTCAGGCTCTAGCCTAGCACAATCCTTCCCCTCTCCCGCCTCATTTTGCTGCAGGACTGCTGAAAGGGAAATGGAAGTGTTGGTTTCTGTGTGTACTTCATCTTCTTTCCCCACAGGTTCAGAGGTTTCTCTAGGGGACAGGCCAGCTTCACAGCTAACACATAGTTTTTAAATAACAACATCAGCCTGCAGTCATTGTACACAACAGAAGGCACAAACTGGAAGGTGTATGTATCTCTGTGTTCATCTGTAGAATCTGATAGTGTACAAGGTAGGAGGCATACAAAACCCAGACTTTGTTATGTACTTGCAGTATAATTTTGGGCAACTGACATTCTCTTTAACTTCAGCATCACCACATGTAAAAAGATCAGTGGTTCTCATCTGGGAAGGGGATGGCTCAAACACACATGCCTACCTTTTCCCTCTCATTCCTTACTCAGAAGTATAGAGATCCTACCTCACCAAGGATATTCTTGTCAGGGATGTATACGACCTACAGGTGAAGAAGAAAAACCAGTGGGGATGGGGGACAAGGGTGTGCTTACTAGCTGGGCAAAAGCTCTCTGAAGACAAAGGCTTTATTCTAGCAGCAGTGTCACCTCTTAAGCTTACCTTCTCGATGGAAGGTAAGGATGGGACAGTTGGCGATGTCAGAGGGTTTCGAAGAATCTAGATACTAAAAAGGTCGAACCACTATTATTCCTAATTGTAGTCTACAGACTGTTCTTTCTGGTGGCCCCAGAACCCCCACCAGACAAGGAGAAACATCACAACAACTGCAGGAAAACTGCAGACAACTAGGAGTTATTCTTCAAGAGATTTAATTATTTGAATTGCATAAAAGGGGATGGTACATTTAAATCTCTGCTATATCACAAACTGCTGTTTTTGTTGCTGTTGTTTTATGTTGCTAAAGAACCACTAGTAGTTTTACCCATCTTCAGGTTTATGGCTACAGAATGTGGGGAAAACAAATATTAGCAACAGAATAGGAAAAAGTAAGCAAAAGTCTGTTCTGTTCACCAGAATGCCTTCTCCACTGCAGAAGAGTCGTTTAAAAAGAAAAGGAGGGGAAACAGCTGTGGGCTATCCACAACCAGTGATGATAGCTAGAGTTAGAATGAGACAAGAAAAGCAACCAGGAAGGCAGAGCCTGGGTATACAAGTTTCCCCTCAAACCATATACTAAACCTGGACTTCTGTAAGGATGAATCTTCTTTAAGAATTCCTTCCAATATCTTAACCCTAAACCAAGTTTCCCTATCAACTCAAATATAATAAAGGCATCATTTCCACAAGGAGGACTGATTTGAGGATTGAAGTGATTTGCCAACATTCTGAGATAGCTTATTTAAAAAGAGCATGGCTTTAAAGACAGGTTCTAGTCCTTGAAGACAGAGGAGTTCTTTATTAGTGGGGGCTGGAGGCATATGGCCTACTAACAGAGAAGGACACAAAAGAAGAATCCCCGAATATTGTTTGCAGGCTAATATCCACAGCTACCCTGGTTGGGCAGAAGCAAAAGCGAGCAACCTCTTCTGGCTGTGCAAGCCCACAAGGTAGAAGGGCAGAAGAAGCTAGAGTCTAATGGCTCTAAATAACCAGCATTTAGTGTTATATCAGGACCAAGGATTTATTCCACAATATAAACTGCAACATTTGATACAAGCTACCAAAAAAATAGGGAGGAAGGAAGGGGCAGAAGAAAGCCAAAATACAGCTGTGGCAATTACTTACAGAGCAGTCTCTTTTCTACATCACTAGTTCATCAGTGACACTAGAAACTAGACATTTGCATTCTGTACATCAACCATCTGCTAAAGCACCAACACACTGTGCAGAAGTTTGTTTTGTTTTGTTTTAATTCCAGCCACTGAAATCAACATAGAAGTTATTGCTCAGATAAATAAACCTAGCCTACCAGGAAAAAGAAAAGTGGATAAAGAAAAAAAGAAACAAACAAAAACCCCAAAAGTGAAAAACTTAAAAAGTTCCCCAATGTGGTAACATAGTAAACAAGGGAGCGTTTCCTCAAATGAGGATTTACTGGAATTTCTGGTGCCCTTCTGGGCACTGAAAGCGAGTTGGACTCTTAAGCCGGTAAATCCCAGACAGAGGTAAAATTTTAATGCTGTACATGAAAAGGTGCAAGCTTCAATGCCTTCCAAATTGGTGGAAACCCCTGCAAAAAAAGTCAACTTTTCAAACCTCAACAATCACAAACAGCTCTTAAGGAAAAAAATACAAAAAGTGTCAAAAATTTTTTAGTTGTTTTTTCTTTTTTTCAAAGAGTCCTGGAAAAATGATCCCATAAGGAATAGAAATAGCACCGTTTACAGGCTGGCTTGAATACCAGTCCTGTAGCTTTGCTGAGATTTGAAGAAATCCTCTTGGTTGGAGTCCTGAATTACATTAAGTAGGGGGGGTGTCTGTTTTTATGTTTTTACTTTCGGCTTGGTGCGTCCTTCACAGTACAGCGCACACAGATGTAGTCTTCTTTCTCTGCCATCTCTGGGGAGACACCAACACAGACCTGATGAAACCACTGATTGCAGCTGCCATCACACTGGACCCAGTCCACCTGGTTACAAAGAGCAGGAAGATGGGGTTTTCAGAGGAAAAAATGGATTCAAAATTGGGCAGGCCAGCCTCAAGAAATTCAGGCCGTTTGCCACTAACGGCCATTGTCCCACCACTGGAACCTCTGGCACAAGAGCTAAGACAAATGAGTGTAGCTGGCCCCCCAGCCAAAGCAACCGAGTCAAAGTCATTCTTCAAGTCGAGTCTGCTTTGGGGTTAAGACAGTGCGCTGCCCTGTGATAAGTAAGCCAAAGGGCATTACATCAGCATCCCTCCCACCTTCTTAGCGTCAGGACGGTGAAAGCTGGAGAAGCAAGAAAAGGAAAAAGGGAAGAACAAGAGTTTCTTCAAGAAAAGGAAGGAGACCCAGGAACGATGGTAAGAGCAGAAATATCAGTGGGGGGAGGGCTGAGCAATCCATTCAGATCAGCTCAAAGCAGATAAGCAGAAGAGAAAGACCCAGCGAGATGAGGTCTAGCTCACAGGGTTTCTGAGTTAAGGGAAAGCACGTCCTCTATGGCCCAAACCTCACTGACCTCATCTCCTTCTGGCTGCAGGCAGCTCACTGCTGGGCAGATGGCATCTTCATCCTCAGAGTCCTCTTGCTCCGAATAGGAAGTGTCTGAGGGCAAGGAATGAGTTTCGGCAGAACGGACTAATTCATAGCTACGTTCCCTCTCTAACTTGAAATTGTTCATATCCTTGGGATGGCTCAGTTTGATTTTCTTCTTTTTGGGGGTCCGCATTTTTTTAACTCGATCCCACCGCTCACTGGAGAGGCCCTCTCTTTCCAGGCGTCTCTTCAGTTTTCTCTCAAGACTGTTAATTCCATCTCGCTTCCCTCGGCAACAGTCATTCTAGGTGGAATACAGGCAAATTCAATTTTAATCTATAGTCTGCCTACTACTAAAACCAGCGAAGCTAAAGAGAACATGTGAATTAGAAACCAGGTGATCCCCCAATCCACAATGAAAAACTACTGCATCCCAATCACCACCACCTTCTCCTTTCCAAGTCCTATAGGAGAACCAGTTTGAGTTTAACTTTCTACCCCTCACCTCATTGTGAGTGCTACCAAAGAAACACTTGAAAAAGAAACATTAAAGATGTGACGAGCCTTCAAATCAGCCAACCATCAGCTGAAGATGGAGAGATGACCACAAAGATTCTTCCTTTGACCAAATCCATGAGTGACTGACTACTATATAGTTTCTATCTAGGTGTTACACTCTTTGACCTAGAGACTCCTAAAGAACCACATTAATGTCCTCCTTCTTTAAGGACTTACATCCCCACCAGAACTGAACACATCCAATGGTGGTGTTACACTATTTGGTATCACAATAAAAAAATAAAATACTAAATGCTAGTTTCAGCTCCAACCTAATATGGCTTCAGACTTCCTAGTAGGTCTCTATCCTATTTTCTCAGGAGTCTTAAATGTGACCGGTCACTTAGTTTACTAGTGAAAATGACAGCAGTATCCTTAATTATGCTAAGAAACATTCTAAAGTCTCCTTCAAGTAAGTCAGCATTCAAAATGGGTATCCTCTCAGTCTAACCGCTTAGTCCTCACACCAACTGCCGTTACGGTTGGAGGGGTGAAAGAAAGCATTTGCTAAAATGTTGACTCTAGGAATATCTTTGCTTTTAGAAGTCTTTATCACAAAGGGCCTGTCCAGCAATAATCACATCTTCATCTCTTATGGGGGAAAAACATTCCTGTTTTTCACTGTTATCACATGGGAATGACGAGATGCACTTTGCCAAAAAGGAAAAAAAAAAATCCATACAGGTGATTTAGGACCAAAATCCAGACCAGTAGACCAAACTGTAGCACATGATGTACAGCATCCATCTTCTGACAGTCTTACAAACAGAGTTGTGAGGTAAACAGTTTGCATCTTTTTCTGGGTGGAAGATACTATACAACCATCTCATTCAAACTATTTAGAATGAAATGACATTAAAAAGCATACCCTTGCCCCAGACTTGACCTTGCACAGCAGCCGCTCAGACACTCACCTTCTCACTGCTGGATCTAACTGGTGAGCTTCGGTTGGTTTGCTGAGCAGGGCTTGGCTTTGCAAGTAAAGTCTGGTAAAGTTCCTGAATTTCAGGAAGGGATACCTGGAGCAACTGTGCTTCCATCAACAGTTCATTCACTTCTGGACTGACACCTGTTAAATACCAGACCAAATAAAAATGATGACAACCAAAGGTGTTTCACACTCATATTTAGACCTATAAGAGAGGCAGAAGGAGTGTCGGAGTGTCCCTCATTCCACTATCACCCTCTTCTTCTCAAATTACATTCCGTTGAAGTTACCCTTACTTAATGTGCCTAAAGCCACAATATAACAAACAGAGCCAAAGCTAGATTTTCTAAGTCTTTTGATTACTAGGAAAGTATTAACTCTACACCAAATCCCCTTCTCACTTAACTTATTGCTGCTAATGTAGAAGAGATTATACCTCTGCCTTGACAGATGCCAAGTGATGACCCAGGGCATGGACAGTCTGAGTAGATAAAGGAGCCCTGACCACATTACTGGACATACAGGGACAGTATGATTAAGGATCAGAACCCCAGTTGCAGTTTTAGGCAGAACTCATGGGGTAGCCATTTGTAGATAGGAAAAGAGCATGCAGGTTTCAAATGTGAATTATATTTAAGAACCTCCACAAGTCTCCTAAGTAATGAAGCAACAAGGGAGGCTGTGACTTAGTGTCTGACCTAAATGCTTGGTGTTTAATGATCAGTTGACATGGGACTAACCCTTTTATCCCTGAAAGCAATGGATATAAAGCTTTCCTCTATTTCCTTTGCATTTATAAATCTTCAAATAGGATACCTTGCCTATCTTGCAAACCCACAGTAACCTTTATCTTACATTTAAGAATAAAGTCCTTTTTTATGACACCTGATCATCTGTAACAAAAACCTAGTACAAGATCACCTGTTACTATCTAGCCCCCAAAATAGTAACAATAAAATACATACCATGAAGGGGGATACAACTCCGCCCAGTAGAGAAGGGAGGGTGCAAATATGAGGTTCTGTTGTCCCAGTCATCAGGCAAGGGAAAGGATGTTGTGCCAGGAGGTTGAGATGCCTAATGGAGGGAAAACATTTTATAATAAAGCCTCTTCAGGATTAAAAATACTCCCATCAAGCTGGGCTCAATGGCTCAGCCTGTAATCCCGCGCCTTTGGGAGGCTGAGGTGAGTGGATTGCCTGGGCAACTTGGCGAGACCTCATCTCTACAATAAATCAAAAATCAGCTGGACGCGGTAGCGCGCGCCTATAGTTCCAGCTACTTGGAAGGTTGAGGCGGAAGGATTGCCAGAGCCCAGCAGGTCGAGGCTGTGGTGGCCGGGAGCGGCCACTGCACTCCAGTCTGGGTGACAGAGTGAGACTCCAACTCAAAAAAAAAAAAAAACAACAAAAACTCCCCATCAATCTGATCCAGTCTGGGTTATCAGGCAGGCAACCAAGAAAAAGACTTGATTTTCCCAATCTGAAAAGAGTCTCCTGGTATTTTAGAACTGGACAAATCAACCATAGTCACCCAAAGACCAAGTCTTTAATCTTTCCAGTTTTACCTGGACTGATTTCAGAGATGAGGAAGACCATGAAGAAATAAATCATTTTTTCTGTGTGAGAACGGATCACACAGCCTTTTGATCCTTATGTAATTCTCCTTATTGAAGATTATGATACAAGGAATACAGACAAGTACCCCTTCGAGTAAATCAAATGAAGGCCTGTAAGAAATCATTTACAACCGCCTCCTTACCTTCCTTAGTGTTTTATTGAAAAAGCTAGGGAAAAATGTTCCTTTGACCACGAATTAGTAAATAGTTGTACCTTTTTCCTTTATTAATAGAGGTAAACTCCTAGCATACCCCCTGTGTAAAGAACACAAATGACTCTACTTTGAGCTGCCCAAATAGCCACAAGTCATCTATGCAACAAATATTTAACTGATTATCTGCTATGCATTAGGTACTATTATTTCAGAAGCCTGGGAAGAAATAGAAAACCAAGGAAATAAATATAATGAGACCATTTCTGGTCCTTATCTCTGATCTTATCAACAATTTAACTCATATAATTCATGTGTCTGTGTTCATATGGCACAAGAGAGTTGTAGTATCTCTGGTAGAGAAATATGTACACAATTTGAAAGTCATCAGATTAACCTTATAAAAAGACTGAATACTGCCTTCCTGACTGCACTTTTCAGATGTTTTCACATTCTTTTCCTGCAGCCACCTATGGAAAAAGATAGAAAACTCTGCCCATCCCAGTGATTGTCGAGAAGAATCTGACTTTTTGACAGAAAGATCACAAACGGTATGAAACCCATAGCTAGCCTTTCCTCTGAAATAACACAGCACTCAAATTCTTCTAGAAACTATTCTTCCTCAGAGTAAAAAGAGAAAGAAGGCAGGAAGTACTTTTTTACTAAGTGACTTACATGAGAGGAAGGGGAAAAATATTTTTTTAGTCAAGCAAAAATTTAAAGATGCATTCTCTATGCATATGTTAAATATATATGGATTAACATACATATAAATGGAAAAATTACTTGCACCTATGAAAAGGTAAACATGTGCTTTATAGAAATAGAGTGCCACCCGGGCTTGGTGGCTCAGCCTGTAATCCCGCGCCTTGGGAGGCTGAGGTGAGTGGATTGCCTGAGCCCGTGGGTTCGAGACCCGCCTGGGCAACTTGGTGAGACCTCATCTCTACAATAAATCAAAAAACTAGCCGGGCGTGGTAGCTCATGCCTGTAGTTCCAGCTACTTGGAAGGTTGAGGTGGAAGGATCGCCGGAGCCCAGCAGGTCAAGATTGCGGTGGCTGGGAGCAGCCACTGCACTCCAGTCTGGGCGACAGCGTGAGACTCCAACTCAAAAAAAAAAAAAGAAAAGAAATAGAGTGCCTGAGAAGCAACTCCTGACTATTAGGAGTAAAGGAAACTAAGAGAACATGGTAGATCTGCATGCCTCTTGAAGCAGGACGCTATAGGTAAAGTGGATGCTGGTAACAGTAAAATGATCACCAAGGACACAGAGCTACAGGTTCAGAAGAAACATACAGAGCTTCGTAAATTCCAATAATCTAAAGAAAAGTCCAGATTCACCTTATTTGTCTCTGAAACCTGTCCTGCAGGGGCCTGCCATCTGCTATGCAACAGTCCTGAGCCCACTCGATCTTGCACAAATTTAAGATTCCCTGACGAAAGCAGTTGCTGGGCTCTGTGCTGCCAGTTCACGGTTCTTTCAATCATATATCGAAGTGCATCTCCTTCAGGAAGGCGAACTCGGATACGCTGCAGGGAGGCCAGCAGGGGCAGAATTTTCTCTAACGGAGGTTTCTCTGACCTCCGACAATGGGGACAAAGCCAGATTCGGGGACCTTGCGAAATACTGGGTACCACCACACAGCTGGTGTGGAAAGCATCCCGGCAGAGTTCACACTGGATCACAGGGGCAGCTGGGGCCTTCTGACATAGGCAGATTTTCATCTCCACATCTTGGACAGGTGACAGCAATTTTCCTTCATTGGCGAGTCTGAGAGACTGCAAGGCTTCCATTTCCCTCAGGCGAGCTTCCCCAAGCGTTGCCATCTGAAAAGAAGTTAACAATAAAGGATGATGTCACAGAGAGGTCGGCCTTCCCCTAAAACTCAGTGTTCTATAACAGCATGGGCTTCCTGTGACTCTGCTTCACACTAGGCTATGTGAGTGACCTGGGCAATGTATTCCACGGTAGCAAAATCTCTGGGTCATGGTTATAATTAAATGAGAAGTGTGTAATAGGACATTCTGTGTCTGGCTTATAGTAAACACAATGTGATCGATTACTTCACATATGCCACTTCATAAAAGTACCACTTCCTTGCAAAATAATCTCATAGAAAATTTACTTCTCTTAAAAAAAGAAACAGGCTTTTCATACCCTATATGTAAAAGGTTATTAGCTTATTTTCAGTTCTTCTACCTTCTCTGTTCTAGAAAGGTACTTCAGAAATAAGAATTTTCTAGAGCAGCCACTATTACACAGTAGTTATGTTTCTTACTGCCTTTTAGCGTTAAAGCTTAACATGTGTACTAGACATGTCAACTGCAGACAATGAAACTGGATCCTTCACAAAAAATTAAATAGAAACCATTTAACCGACTTCTTACCCTCACATACAACACACATACACACGAACCCTAAAATAGGATCATGAGAGCAAAAGGCAAAACAAATATCTGCAAGGTTGCTTTTCTGCAGAAAGTTGCAATGTAATGTAAAGTCTTTCATCTTTTATTAAAGAGACCAAGTCCCAGGAAGGTGTTGAGTTCAGTTAACCTGTATGAATGACTAAAAGCACACATAAATAGAATCAACTGCATAGCAAAAAACTAAATTGATGATGAACATATTTTTGAACACTATTTATAAACTGTCCATAAATGAAACTCTTACATGAACTGATTAAACACCCACTATACACAAAGCATTCAATAAACAAACAAGTCCAGGCATTACAGGTATATTTATTATGTGAGTCTAAAGGTGACAAATTCAGGTCAGGCATGGTCTCACAGCTGTAATACCAGTGCTTTGGGAGACCAAGGCCAGAGGACCACTTAAGCCCAGGAGTTCAAGACCAGCCTAGGCAACATAGTGAGACTTCATCTTTACAAATAATCAAAAAAATTAGCTGGGCATGGTGGTGCATGCCTGTAGTCCCAAATAAACAGGAGACTAAGGCAGAAGGATCTCCTGAGCCCAGGCAGTTGAGGCCACTGTGAGCTGTGATCACTCTACTGCACTCCAGCCCGGGCAACAGAGTGAGACACCGACTCAAAAATAAAAATAAAGGTGACAAATTCAAATCAGTAGTCATGTCAGAGTTGGCCATTAACAACTTGACTTAATCTTCAGTTTCCCCAACAAAAAGCTGGATGGACCATTAAAGTCCTCCTCTAGCCAGGCAAGGTGGCATGCCTATAATCCTGGCACTTTGGGAGGCAGAGGCAAGAGGAATGCCTGAGCTCACGGGTTAGAGACCAGTCTGAGCAACCTGGCAAGACCTTGTCTCTACAATAAATAAAAAACTAGCTAGACGTGGTGGTGCACACCTGTATTTCCAGCTACTTGGAAGGCTGAAGTGGAAGGATTGCCTGAGACCAGCAGGTCGAGGCTGCGGTGGCCGAGAGCGTGCCGCCGCACTCCACCCTGGGTGACAGAGTGAGACTCCAACTCAAAAAATAAATAAAAATAAAATCTTCTTCTAGTACTTCATTTATGAATGGAGAACACATACATAGGGAAAATGCATACTTTGTTTAAAAACTGAGACTTCCCTTATAGAAACAAAAGCTATCATAGGCTGCAAAACCTATTCTAGTTTTCTAATTCTATCTTAAAAGTCTTTAAAATTTTGTTACAGTTAAAAAGTCATTCCCAGTTATCACATCCATCCACCTTCAGATCCATGATTCACCAGATGAAGCAACCTGAGTCACAAAACAAGAATAAACTTTCCACTACTTCTTTTTGGATTAGGAAAGAAAATATAATAAAGGGGTAGAAACGAAACAAAAAGATCTAAAAGTAAGTCAGGTAAAAATTTTCAGTATACTAAAAAAGATCCACTTATTTTTGTAGAAAGATACAAAATTCAGGCAACATATGGATTATGCGAGAACAACGTAACATCCCATAGTTTAGTTGAAAAGCAAATGACTAATCTTTCAGAGTTCTACCATAAATCAACAAATAATGTACAGGAGGAGTTCTTAAACTAGAGGTCTATAGACTGATGAACACAGACTAAAATCTATGAAAGCTATTGCATATAAAGTTTCAAAATGACATATATATTTCAAGTAGAGAGACTGTAACTTTGTTAGTCTTTACAAAAACGAACTACTGATATAACAGTGGATCAAAGAAAACACCAAACTGGTGCTCAGATGGCAAAAATCTATCCAGAACCTGACTAAATGTACAAATATATGCCAAAGAATGTCTGTGTCAAAATACATAAATAAATCAAGGCAATTCCATATAAATCACAAGAGGTCAGGCAGTTAGAAAGAAAGAGACAGGAGAGAATGTGCCCAGACTAAGGATGAATCCATTCAGTCTAGTCCTATCAGCAGTACATATTCCCACTCTAGAACAGACAATGTTTTGTGCCATTCAAAGCATCCATATCGGATGGGCACAGTGACTTATGCCTGTAATCCCAGCACTTTGGGAAGCCTAGGTGGGAGGTTTGTTTAAGGCCAGGAGTTTGAGATGAGCCTGGGCCACATAACAATCCCTGATAATAGCCGGGCTCGGTGGCTCAGCCTGTAATCCTGTGCTTTAGGAGGCTGAGGTGAGTGGATTGCCTGAGCCCGCGGGTTCGAGACCCACCTGGGCAAGTTGGCGAGACCTCATCTCTACAATAAATCAAAAAATTAGCCGGGCATGGTGGCGCATGCCTGTAATTCCGGCTACTAGGAAGGCTGAGGCGGAAGGATCGTCGGAGCCCAGCAGGTTGAGGCTGCAGTGGCCGGGAGCGGCCACTGCACTCCAGTCTGGGCGACAGAGTGAGATTCCAACTCAAAAAAATGAATAAACAAACAATCCCTGACACTATAGAAAATAAAAAATTTAGTTAGTGCAATAGTGTGCACCTATAGTCCCAGCACAGGAGACTGAGGTGGGAGGATCACTTGAGGCCAGGAGTTCAAGCCTGTGGTGAGCTATGACCACATCCACTGCACTCAAGCCTGGGTGGTGGAGCAAGATCTTATCTCAAAAAAAAAAAAAAGGCATCCAAATCACATAGCTATCTTCTTTCATCCCAATAATATGCTCAAACATTAGATTTTGCTTCATGTTTTTGAAGATGATAATCATCTTTCAATCAACACTATTATTTACTAAATGCAGGTTAGATTCAAATAAATATCCAATATACTTTGAAGTGTATTTCTTACTGTAAATAAATAAGTTAGCATTGCAATTTCTGTGAGTTTCGATATCATTAGTCAATATTCTTGAACAACCCACATGCATTGACAAGACTTTTTCTTAGTCTGTAAGACTCAGACTGGGAGGCATACCCTGAATCTTCTGCATCCCTACACAACTTCCACTCAAAACTTTTACACTTGACTTTCAAGTTATTCTTTTTGCCTTCCCAATATTCCTGTAAACTGGAAAGGGTGAGATATTATTTTTCCCAAAAACAGAGAAAGGAGAAGGAAAAAAAACCCCTACTTACAGCTGAAGCAGTCTCTTTGCTTTCAGTTAAAGCTCTCTCCAGGTCACACAGACTCTCCAATTTGCTGTTTTTTTTCTTTCCACTTGGCAAGGAATCCTTTAACTTTCTCTGCTTCCTTTTCAATCCTGAAAGGCCAATATCGCATCGAGGACACAGTACCTAATGTGGGATAAAGCACAACCATGGGTACAATGGATTTCAGATAAAGCATTAGGAAGTCCCAAAATAATGTCTAAGCAGTGGAAAAGGTGTGTATTTCTTAGTATCGAACATTTTCTTTGGAACATGTTAGCCCTGAGACCAGAAGACTCTCCTTTACAAAAAAGAAAGAAGGAGGAAGGAGGGAAGAAGAGAGGGAGGGAGGTAGGAAGGAAGGGTGGCTCACAAAAGACTGAATTGAATCCAGAGTTAATTAAACAACAAGTAAAAATGTGATATATACTGATTGATGTTAAATGTACAAGCGACAGCTTACAGAAAATACAAAAAGTGCAGCTAAAGCACTTTATAAAAGGTGGGTGAGATTACCTGGCTTACTAAATTCAGGTGGTGAAGCATGGTCAAGTTTGAGTCTAATTTTAACACAGACGAACTTTACCCAAATGAAAAAATATTCTTTAGATACTAAATGCTATCCCTAAATGTATTCAGAAAACATTTAAAGGTTGAGTAGAAGAATCTCCTTGGCTCTACTAGAAAACAACTCACAGAATGTATATCAATCAGTAATGTCATCTTTGTTTGTGATTACCAAGCAGGTTGCAAACTTACCTCTAAGAGGGAATATGAAGAATTCTCAATCAAGAATGTCTTAGCAGCACATTCTTTCCAAACCTGAACCTCAGCTACTAGTGATTCCAGTCTTGGCAGAGAATTCAGATGTACTGGGATACATCGGCCTCGTGCAACAAGTTCTATAAGTGTATCTAACACTGGCACACGCCCTCCAGCCTATTAAATCAAGAAAAATTATAGCAGTTTAGAAAAAAGAATATAATTCAGGTTGGTTCATAATCTCAGCATGTTAAATTCACAGATGTTGACAAACCTGCCAGCTGACCAATGATGTTGGGGGCAGAAGTGACTTTTGTTTTTTCACTTAACAAATACTCAGAGAACCTACGTTTGTGCTAGGCCCCAAGTATACAAATGAGAACATGACAGACATGTGGTTCCCTTTGTACTGATTATTTATATCCTACTAAATTTACATGTCATATTGTTGTTCCCTATGGTTAGTTTGAAAAAAAAATTCAACAGAAATGAAGGTTTGTAGTAACTAAGGACTTTCATGATGAATTATAATAAGGAAAAAGCAACAAAATAGTATTTTACTCCAATCCACTCACCAATTATAAATTAAACTAATTAAGTATAAATTATTCATGCAACTAAAATATGAGTTGAGAAAGCCTGGTGGTTCTCAAAATTTAGCACACATAGGAATCATTTGGAAGGCTTATTTAAACAGCTTCCTTGAGTCCCATCCCCAGATACCCTAATAGTAGGTCAGAGGAGGTCCCATAAATCTGCATTCTAAGAAGTTCCCAGGTGAAGCTGCTGCTGATAGTGCTCATGCAGCTGGTCCAGGAACCATAATCTGAGAATGAGCCAGACTGGAAGAAGTATCGGGTTAAGGGAGATTAAATGTCTTGTGCTGCTCTAACACAGTGCTAATCTTAGCATCACTAATGGAAGCTTTGGTGTTATGATATATATTGGTTTTCATCCATGGTTCTTAAATCCCACAGCCCTTGGTACAATGTTAGATATGTCAGGCCTCAGGAAACAGAATCTCTCCACCTTCTTCTGCCCTCCTTTCACCAGCCCCAAGGCAGGACTCTAATCTTTCCCTGTCTTACTGATTATGTGCCATAAGACCTCTCCCAGAGAGGGCCCCACCTAATACACTAAAGGGAAGGAGTGCTGACATAAAAACCCAAGAGGACCAGGTTCAGAGAGCTTCCAGATAGTTGAGTACATGGAGGTACATGGAAGTTCCTGGATTGTGGTATGTCAGGGAGACAGAGAGATTCTGAGCACTTCCCTCATAGAAAGGTATTGAAGCTGTGAGCACCTTCCCCCATATCTCACCCTATACATCCCCTTACCTGTATCATTTTCAATACCCTTTATAATAAACCAGTAAACAGAGTGTTTCCCTGAGTTTTGTGAACTGCTTCAGTAAATTAAACCCTAAGAGAGGTCATGGGAAACCCAGCTTGAAACTGGTCAATCAGAAGTTATGGAGGCTTGGACTTGCAACTGGTGTGTGGGTGGGGTGGGGTGGGGGTGGGGAGGGGGAAGTGGCAGTCTTGGGGACTGAGCCCTCAACCTTGCGAAGCAGACAGTGTGGAACGGAATTGGAGAACAGCTGGTGTCCACTGCTTGATGTATGGGACAAACTCCACCACATTTGGTCACAGAAGTCTTCTGTGTTAATGACTACTGTTGTGGTATGAGAGCAGAAGAAAATACAGTTTGAGAGTTTTTCCTGAAATTTCCAGATACGTCTCCTGACATGATGCAACATGAAGCATACAATATCATCTGACATTCTGATATATTCTAGTAAAAAATGTATCACTTGAATCCATCAAAACTTTGAAACTAAATTCTGATTTATAGGAAATACAGAGGCTAGAACAAACCACAAAGAAACAATCAGACAAATCCAGAGGTGGAACATACCATAGGATAACTGTCTGGACAGTGATCTGAGAAAAAAATGGAGTGAGGATGAGAACCCAACAAGATTAAAAGAAACTTAAAGAGATACCAATTAGGTACTACATGTGGTCCTGAGTTAGACAAACAACCATATAGGACATTTTTAGGACAACTACGGAAGACTAGGGTAGATTGATATTTTACTGCCTTGGGTATGTATTCTTATAGGATTGGATCTGTTGGGGTATAAATGTTCTAATGGACATTTAAATAAGAAGATAACTCATATCACATGCCATTCCTATGGTATTCGATTAAAAACTATATGGAGAGCTTTCTATGTATAAAGCAGAATACTAGACAACATTTGTAAATGATCCACTAAATATGAAGTAGTTCCTTATTGTTACTCATGTCTCTCTATTAGGCCTTAAACATACAAAAAAAGAGTAGACTTTTTTTTTCAGGAATGAAGCAAAACTTTCTTTTTGCCTTTATGGGCACTGTTGCAAACACAGTAAGTAGCATATGCATATAAAATATGAAAGGAATAACCCTATCCAGAAGCATGTCCAGCCTCTCTTTATTGCCATGACCCCACCTTCTGGCTGCTACGAATCACGGAGTGAAAAGAACCATGGCTAAAACTAATTGCTATAGTACCAACAATCATAGACAAGAGCCTGCATCTAAAACTCCCATTAAGGAAGTTTATGTATATAGTAAATACTTTCCTTGTTTTTTCTTTGGTTTCCTGGTCGCTTAATTACATAAGCTTCTCAAACAATGTATCTTCTTTTCCCTATTAACTAGAACAGATGCCCAGATGTTTTGTTGCAAACATTTGTCTAGAATTATTCTGTTTGGTGTTTCTTGATAGCAATCAGAAAATTAACACCACTTAAAATTATGTAAATAGTCAGAAAATCAGACGGCATTTTATTCCTGGAATCTGAAGCATTCAACAAAAGAGAACTTAGGATTCTTTGTTGGCATAAGCCCTACTGGTTCATGATGACTAGATAAAGGAAGACACCTACCAATCACTTTCCAATTAAGTCATCCAGTTTTTTGAAAACTGGGTAGACCATGGAATGCATTCTTTCTGTACCTTAACAATGCTGGCCATTACTCTGCTAAGCTATAGTCTGGCAATGTGCTCTTTGAGCTGTGGCAGACGTGTTTTCTTAGCTTTGGACCCCTCCCCTACCTTGGGAGGTGAATCTTCTCTAATTTACTTTTTAAATAAACTGCGTTTTCTAATCTGAAACAAAAACACAATGTTACAGAGGTCGATCTAATGCTCTTTTTAAACGTATTTAAATATCTATCTGTAAAACCTATAATAGCCTGTAATAGCTTGCTTGACATAAGTAACTCCATTGGTAACAGATCCTCCATCTTAACCTAGAAATAACCCCCTTGTGTAACCTTCCAATAACCTTCCCGTAACCCACATTCTTGTTCCCCTTGGTGCTTGGAAATTCCCTAGTTGCAAAATTCGTAGCCATCTGTACCCTTTCACAACCAAATATTCTGCCAAGAAAATGTAAATCAAACTGTACAGCTTATATAATTTCTGCCTTCAAAAGCCCTGCTCACTTTGTTCAGGGTAGAGAGATCTTTCTGGTACCAGTCACTCTCGACAACCGGCTATTAAAGAACTCATAATTCGGCTCTCTGCATGTTGGCATCTCCTTACTCGCAATCCGGCTATAACAGTATATACAAATCAGTAAGCATAACATCTAGCACAGGGCCACAAATACTTGGTGATAACTACTTTGGATACTTTAGATAATTGCTTTGGAACTTGCTAAGTTTCATTTCTTTTGCAGGGTTGAGAGGGTACTTTTGTTTAAGTCACTACTTGATGAAAATTCTGGGCCTTGGGGCCTAGTTTGGTCAAGTAATCCTGTAACTAATTTCATGTATCTGCTACTTTGGACTGCCTAAACTCCAATGTTGTTGACAAGCCAACAAGAGGTAACCATACATGTAAAAGAGTAAAAAGTACACTATCTCTCACAAGTCATTTTTAACACTTTCCCTTTAATCAAGTACTCAATCAAGTTTGTTATGGAAGACTTCCCAGCTCCAAGAAAAAGTCATTAAATTGTCCAAGCTTTAAATACTTAAACCTACTGGTCAGGATAATAGCTTGTGAGTACATCCAAATGTGTAGGAATAGAATTAGTCTTCTGGTCAACCTCCAAAATACTGAATCCTGTGCAGTGAGATCTAACATATTATCCTTTACAAATTTTTTATTACTGTTCTTTAAGATGCGCTTATATGTCCAGGATATACATTTTTAAACCAACCTGCAAGGCCTCTACATCTTGAAGCCAATCTCTGGCTTTCTGCACTGAGTCTTTCAGAGTCGCACCATTGGGCAGATATGCAGGAATCTCCTCAATCTCCTTCACTGCTGTAGCAAGGCTATTCAATGAATGCCGTGGCCTTCAAAATTTAAACACAAAGACTTCATAGTATCTTACATGATGGTTCATTTTTCTTTTCTTTTTTTTTTTTTTTGAGTTGGAATCTCACTCTGTTGCCCAGACTGGCGTGCAGTGGCACACTCATGGCCACCATAGCCTCGACTTTCTGGGCTCAGGTAATCCTTCCATCTCACCCTTCCAAGTAGCTGGAACTACAGGCACATACCATGCCTGGCTAATTTTTGAAAAAATTTATTGTAGAGATGAGGTCTCACCAACTTGCCCAGTCTGGTCTCAAACCCCTGGGCTCTGGCAATCCTCTCACCTCAGTCTCCCAAAGTACTGGGACCATGGGCATGAGCCACTGTGCCCAGCTCGTTCATTTTTCTTATGGTTATCAAACAGACTAGAAAAATCCTTTTCAAAGAAAATTCAGTGTGACAAATAAGTTTTTTCAAATGGCACTGACTACTAGATAACAAATTAAATAGCTGCAAATGGTTATATAAGATTTAAGAGCATCTGGCTGGGTGCAATAGCTCACACCTACAATCTTAGCACTTTGGGAAGCTAAGGTGAGAGAACTGCTTGAGGTCAGGAATTTGAGAACAGCCTAAAAGCAGCACAGAAACTGTCTCTAAAAAAATTTTTTTCTTAAATGAGCGGAGTGTGGCATTGTGTGCCTGTAGCTCCAGCTACCCTGGAAGCTGAAGTGGGAGGATTGTCTGAGTCCTGAAATTCAAGGTTACAGTGAGCTATGATTGTGCAACTGAATGCCAGCCTAGGTGACAGAGAAAAACCCTGTCTTTTAAAAAAGCACTAAGTAATAATTAAGTAAAAAGTATAAAGCATTAATTAACTTGATTTAAGAGCATAATTTTTTTTTTTAAAGAAAACAGGATTTATTGAGAGGACAGAAGAGCTTCCACAGTGGGAGGGGACCCGAGCGGGTTGCCCAGATTTTATAAAAAGCCAATGACTCAGTGACACATTTAAGCTCTACTTAGTCCTGACTTTACGATGGTATAACTACAAACTTTCATATTCAGAAGGTAACTAACTTAAACTAGATACATTGTCAAGATTCATACCAGTTTTTCACTAAGAAAAGGAAAATTCTTTAGGATATTAATATACTTAAAGCATAGTACCATAAAATTTTATGTCTTCTCTGCTCAGTAACTACTGCATTAGGATTACAACAGCATGTTAATAACCTAGATTTCTGAATGCTCTACATTGTCAACTTAACCAATGAAATCTGTCACACAGAAAGCAAGATTAGGGAGAAGCTTTATTCTCTTCTCCCCCTCATATGGCTAGTCTGAGTTCAATCAAATCCCTCAAAAACAGATAAGCTACCCTGAATTACTAAACTGTAGCACAAATATACAGTGCTGTTCCTCTTCAAAATTACCTGCAGTATCTTCATTTTATAGAACAATACATATTAACTCTCAGACATTTCCTTTAAGACTCCTTGGGACCTAATTTTTAACTGTGGATTTACACAGTTCCACCTATTTGTAAATATTTTCTCAAGGACAGTAGTAATGAGTTTCATGGTAATTTCATTAAACTACCTCTAGAAAAGTCATGTCCATTTGATTCATTCATTTCATAATCATCAAAAGAAGGAAAAATTAGTACTTTTACCCAGGTCCTAAAGAAGTCTCCCAATATCTCATCTATTTCTACATGTACTCTACATGCATAACTATAGCTATTGAATACTGGCTATATGCCAACCTATGCTTAAGATGGATATATTTTCCAACTTTCCCCAAGGAAGAGATGTGAGATTGCTTATTTACCTGGCCTTGAGGAGACTCTTAGCTTTATCATCCCAGTGCTCTGATACTGTAAGCAGTTCCTGCAGCCGGGCCATAGCTTTTTCCACTGCCGAATATGGGGCCAGCCCCACACCTAGGTCTATGAGACGTCTCATATCATCTAAAGTGAGGGAGCTGGGGTCTAGGCAAGCTTGCTGCACCTCTTCTAGCCAACGGGATTGCTCTAGACGAATACGCATCTCAGCAAGCTGTGGAAGTTCAACATCAAATTCAAAGCTGACATCGAGCAAGTCCTGCAGCTCAGCTGCACTAGGCATTTCCTCAGAGAGTAATTTCTGGCTATGCTGTTGGAAATCTTCTACACGATTCAAGAGATCCTAAAAAAAATACACAGGTTGTTATGTCAAAACAGTAATGTCAGTAATTGGCTTCTTTCAAACTTAAGAATCTTAAAGAATCTTATCATCCCATTTGCTTTTAGTAACAATATGGGTAGATTAAGAAAACATCTAAGCTCACTGACAAACAAGAGGCTACAACAGAGACCTTATACCAACTGTAAGAACTAGTTGATGGCTGGGCTCGGTGGCTCAGCCTGTAATCCCGCACCTTTGGGAGGCTGAGGTGAGTGGATTGCCTGAGCCTGCAGGTTCGCGACACGCCTGGGCCTCATCTCTACAATAAATCAAAAAATTAGCTGGGCGTGGTAGCACATGCCTGTAGTTCCAGCTACTTGGAAGGCTGAGGCGGAAGGATCGCTGGAGCCCAGCAAGTTGAGGCTGCGGTGGCCGGGAGTGGCCACTGCACTCCAGTCTGGGTGACGAAGTGAGACTCCAACTCAAAAAAAAAAGAACTAGTTGATGGCCACTAGCTGATGGCCACTATCAAAGTAAAAATCTCAGGGAGGTCAAGTGGAGAGGATCACCTGAAGCCAGGAGTTAAGACCAGCCTGAACAACATGGAAAGATCGCTCTCCGAAAATAAATAAAATTTAAAAAATAGCAATAATTTTCAACTTTATCTCTTAACTATGGTCCTATTAAAATATCTTACTATACAGGTACCAATGTGTTATTAAAAACATCTGCAAATAAACATACAAATTAATCACTAAAGAAGACTACTTAATGATGATACCAACCAAGTTTATTTACAAAATATAGGATTACCAAAGTATCCTCCCATACATTCCTCTCTGGTTACCTTTAGCAATGGCGTTTGACTGAGGACACAGGGGAGAGCATACAACTGTGTTACAAACTGTCGGAGCTCATTCACTGTCAACTGATTTTGGGATTTCCCTCCACCAGATCGAAACCTATAAAGAAAAGGGTCCAAGGAAGTCATGTAAGAACATATATGTCCACCACTCCCAAGCTTCAATGTCACAGGAATATAAAACAGAAGAAAAAGCCAATCACAACAGGTTTCCAAGTTTAAGTGCCAGTAAGTCCAAACTCAAGTAGTCAGAAGTACACACCTAGTTTGCCTTTTGCCATTAAGCAACTGCTGTGCAACAGAAGCACACTTCTCTGCATCCTGGGTGACTAAGCGAAGGTGTCGCAAAAGATCGTTGTCTGGGAATTTCTTCATTTCAGATTCTTCAATTAAAGCCTTAAAGCTGACAAGGCCTAGGAATAAAGAAAAATGTCACCTTTCCTGTGATTATTATGTTTATTACTACTGACATAAAATTCAGAAGGGGAGATTGCTTTTGTTAGTTCTTATCTCGAAGTGTAAGTTTAAAATTCTTGCAATGTTTTAGATCATTAATTCGTTCATTTGACTTTTTTGGGGGGTGTGACTGAGCATTAAGTTTTTTAAACAAGGGACTAGACTTCAATGTGGGAATGTTAAGACCTGACAAGATATACAAAAAAAATGAAAAACTGACTTGTGAAAGCAAACACACATCTGATTGTGGCTTGAACCACCTCTTCCTCCTGCATTTTATTCTGTAGTTGACAGTCAACTAGTGTGCTCAGTTTCTAGAGCAAACCAGTTACTCAGAGACAGTGACATGGCTCCCTTCCCCTAAATGAAAGAGGTCAGAGTTACCTGCTGAGCTACAGAAAGGAAAGCAAGCAAAACACTTTGAAAGAGATAGAAAAGAAAGTAGTGACTTTCAAAGAGAATGACAATTGCCAGGAACCTTAACTTTCATTAGAACTAAGAAGTAATAAACTAGCATTTCAGAGACTCCTAATTTAATGTCATGGTGCCTTTGTCATAAGATCTGTTTTCATTTTTAAAAAAGTTTTTCAGCCAGACGTGGTGGCTCAAGCCTGTAATCCCAGTACTTTGGGAGGCCAAGGTGAGAGGACTACCTGAGCTCAGGAGTTTGAGAACAGCCTGGGCAACTTGGTGAGGCTTCGTCGCTAAATAAATAAAAAAACAAGCTAGGCGTGGTGGCACTCGCCTGTAGTTCCAGCTACATGGAAGGCTGAGACAGAAGGATCGCCTGAGCCTAGCAGGTCGAGGCTGTGGTGGCCGTGAGTGTGCCACTGCACTCCAGCCTGGGTAACAGAGCAAGACTCTAACACACACACACACACACACAAAAAAAAGTTTTTCAAGGGTTCCATATGTAACGCGAAACTTTTGTTTCTGAGACAAAGGTATAGTTTCCAAACAATATGAATTTTGTTCAACAGATGATGTTGTACATTTCATATATCAAGACTTTACTGTGACACAAAGACATCTGCCTCATCCACGCCTGGCTTTAAAACCCTCTCTGCTAATGCTCTGGAAACCTGGCTGTGTGGGGGATAACCACGAATGAGGTCAGGCTGCTCCGAGTCATCTGTCTTGTTGACTTTAAGTTGGCTACATCACAATCAGCCCCAATTTGTGAGTTCACCAAGTCATTTTCAGTATCACACACTTTTCTTCTTGTTGATCTTTGCCTCCAAAGCTTCATTCACATTCAAGGCCCATTCGTTATAAGACTCTGCTCGAAGCTTCAATGCATTCATCATAGGGTAGAGATCATCCAGAGTGTATCTATACCTAGAAACAGAACACCAGACTTTGTTTTGAGACATGTTGCTTTGGAGAAAACTAGACGTTTTATTCTCAATATTTCAGCCCTAGAACAAGGATGTCATTAAGCTTTTAGTAAGGATGCAGTGTTTTCCATACCAAAAAAAATATCATTCTTCCTACTCACCGCAATTTATATTTATAAGGAGAACAGGAACACAATTCTTTTACATGATGTAGGCAAACAAGCAGGCCAGGTTTACAAGAACAGGAGATGGCAGACATGAAGCACGTAGTTTTGCATTTTATACACTGACGTTCATCATCTGGCAACAGTTCAAAATCCATTCTTTCCAAATCAACTACTCCCTAGAATAAAGGGGTACTTTATAGACTCCAAAGGATAATATAGTCTACCAGCACAAAACAAACATGCAGCAGTAGTGGCGTTTCAAAGAAAAAAGTCTCACCAAAATTGGGGTGTATGATTTAAAGTAAGTGTTGAATACAAAGTAACAATGACCTTGCAAATACAGGCACGTTCATTTGTCTAAGGAGAATAACTTTTTGGACAAGGCAGGTCTTTATGCTTGATTTGAGTATGAAAACAGTTTATTAATAGCTCCGTAAAACTACTTAGGTTAGCTGTCTATTCTATTCTGCCCCTAAGTGGCCCTGTCCACATTTTAGGAATTGATAAGAGCAAAGGAAAAGTATACGCTTCCTACTTCTAAGGAAATACTATATAGGGTTTCAGAGTGATCTTGCTGGAAAATCTATAAAAATAACAAAAATAAAAGGAAAGAAGATGGGGCAAGTAGAAAAGGCTATTATGCAGAAACTATTGAGCACAGGAAGACGCTGAGTGGCCTCTTAGACTTTTATAGGAGAAGCTATCTGGAAGGATGTCATTATCTGACTAAGTTAGAAAATTTGTGTGGTAGGAAAGACGGAAGTCATAATAAAACATTTCCTTAACTCAAAGACTGTCAAGAAAAATAAGGTCTTGAACCAGTACGTTTCAACATAGTGTGTACCACCTAACATCTAAAGGGACCTTCTGGGATATAACTTTTGTCATCCAAAGACCAAACTTCTATCACCTTTTCTCCTTATCTAAAACTAGATCCAGACCTAACCTTGAAAATGTTATTCCTGATTAAATCAGTTTATGAACCATCAGGATCCTTTGCTCTACTCTTTTATGTTGTACAATCTGATCATTTCATAGCTGCTAATTATATGAACTGACGAAGATGAGAGGGTAAGAAAAATGCTAATGAATGAATTTTTGGTTTTAATCTGGGATTAATTATTAAAAAGGACTTCATGGGATGGGGATAGTTAGAAAATCTTTATTTAAAATGAGGTTAAGGGACAACTATGGATTTTAGCTGAGAATGAATCATATAGTTCAGACCCAATTTTAATTTGTAAATCCTGTATCAGGAAAAAAATTCTAGTTCTCAAAGTTCTGAAATAGCTACCATTTTTAATGAAAGATCCTGATAAATCGCTTAAACCCACTGGGCAGTGTTTTCCCCAACTGCAAAATGTCAGGGGAAGGTGGGTAATCTACTAGTTATTCATAATGGGTTCTAGAGAGCCAGCGCTCTAGGATTCTACCCAAAAAGGCACATTTTAAAGAAATCAATGTGACTCTATTTGCAGATATGATTGTCCAAAAAGAATCTATGAAAAAGTAACTAGAAATTAAGTGACTTCAGCAAGGTTGCAGGATACAAAGTCAGTGTACAAGAGTTAACTGTATCTCTAAAGAATAGCAATTAAAAAATTAGAAATTTAAATTTAAAAAAATTATTTATAATAGTGCCAAAAAACGTGAAATACATAATTATATCATGTCCATAGTCAGGGATACTCAATATCCTGAAGCTATTAATTCTCCACAAACTATCCATAGGTTTAACGCAGTTCTAATCAAAATCCCAGCAGGAATTAATAAGCTGATTCTAAAATTTACATGGAAGAACAAAGAAACTAAAAGAGACAAAACAATTTTTAAAAAGAATGAAACTGAAGGACTTACACTGCTGATTCCAAGGCCTTTATAAAGCTACAATCATCAAACCCATTTGATATTAACAAAAGAATAGACACACAGATCAAAGTGACTAGAACAGAGTCCAAAAATAGGTCCATCCAGGCTAGAGTGCAGTGGTACACACACAGGCACTGCAGCCTCAACCTGCTAGGCTCAGGCGATCCCTCCACCTCAGCCTTCCAAGTAGCTGGAACCACAGGCGTGCACCACCACACCTGGCTGATTTTTTAATTTATTGTAAAGACAAGGTCTCACTTGCCCAGGCTGGTCTCAAACCTGTGGGCTCATTTAATCCTCTAACCTTTGTCTCCCAAAGTGCTGGGATTATAGGTGTGAGACACCACACCCAGCCAGCAAAGATTTCTTAAATAGAATACAAAACAAATGATCCACAAAAGAAAAAAGTTAATAAATTAGACTGCATCAAAATGAAAACTTCTGCTCTTTGAAAGACAATGGTAAGAGGACTGAAGACAAGCACTGACAGAAAATATAGCAACACACTTATCCAACAAAGAACTGCTATGCAGGATATAAAGTATCTCACAATTTTTTTTTTTTTTTTTGGAGTTGGAGTCTCACTCTGTCACCCAGACTGGAGTGTAGTGGATGCTCCCGGCCACCACAGCCTTGACCTGCTGGGCTCCAGCGATCCTTCCACCTCAGCCTTCCAAGTAGCTGGAACTACAGGCGCACGCTACCACACCCGGCTAGTTTTTAATTTACTTGGCGTCCCAAAGTGCTGGGATTACAGGCTGAGCCACCAAGCCTGGCCAAATCTCACAATTTTTAAAAAAACAAATAAAAAAGGATAAACATATGAACAAATACTTCAAAGAGATAGACATTCAGATGGCAAATAAGATCAGCACAGATTAAAACTACCATGATATATTACTATATGTCTATTAAATTGGACTTAAGGGAAACCAAATAGACTTTAAAAAAAGATGTAAAATGATATTAAAGTGATAAGAACCTTACTAATACATACCAATTTACGGACAGTTTCCCTTAAAGCTTTCTCATCCTCGATCATAATGGCCATATCTTTCTGAACAGTTGAAGCCACTACAACATCTAGCACATCAGCCTTGGAAGCCATCTTGCAAATCATCTCATCATGGGAAAACACACAGTAACGGTGAAGTAAGCGATAATGCTCCACACACTGTCGGCCTAATGGTAGCTGTGTCAAAAGACAGAAGGAAATTATATAACATTCTTCTTTCTTCTATTTGCAAAGGCTTCTGATTTGAATTATCAAATTACCAAATATTACATTCTGGGTCATAACACAGATCATTTTGCTAACCCTAAAACCAGATTCCCAGAGTAGGCCCTAGGCCTTATTTATTTTTGCATTCCAAGATATGGCACGTTAGGTATCTTTATTAAAAAGCACTTAAAAAAATAAACCAATCTATCAGCAATGTATTGATGTTCACAACAATGTGGAATTTTTTTTTTTTTTTTGTCAGAGTCTCACTGTGCCCAAGCTAGAGTGCAGTGGCACGCTCACAGCCACCACAGCCTTGACCTGCTGGGCTCAGGTGATCCTTCTGCCTCAGCCTTCCAAGTAGCTGGAGCTACAGGTATGTGCCACCACACTTGGCTGATTTTTTTGATTTGCTGTAGAGATGAGGTCTCACCAAGTTGCCCAAGCTGATCTCGAACCCCTGGGCTCAGGCAATCTTCTTGCCTCCGCCTCCCAAAGTGCTTGTATTACAGGCATGAGCCACCATGCCCAGCCAAAAATGTAGAATTTAATTGGAAATATGAATTTACACATTTCCTGAAATAATTGTGGTGAACCGGTAGAGTTAAACTACTTCAGGAAATAATAATACTCCAAAAGCTGCATAATGGAAAGTAAGTATAGACACAGTGAGCACCACTAGTCAGAAAAGTACTGTAACAAAGTTATAATCCATTTGATTTAACACCACACATACTTCCTCTAGTTTTTCGGTTAATGAAAAGTCTTAATACTAATATGAAAATTAAACTTTGCAATAACTGAAGCTAAATGTGTCATTAAATTGCTGTGTTGTGGATAACTTAAGCAAGTCTTCAGACTGAAATTATTTGTTACCAGTCTCCAATGAGATGCTGAGCTTCAGTCAGAATATAAATCAACAGACTTGTTTCTTCATCAAGAAAGTCTTGCTACAAAACAAAACAATGTCAGCTGAACTAAGCAGTATGCTTAGTTAATATATGCTTGACTTACAATGTGGTACAAGTGACTTATCTCATTGTGGACTGCTAAATAATTTGCAGACGGGCCAGTTGAATAGCAATGGGTTGAAGCATCTAAGTACATGACACTGTTTAATACATTATATACCATTTCCCCAGGAAAAACAGTAAATTAGAAAAAGGTCACTAAATAATAATTACATACCCAATCAACAGTGCAGAAGTTAACAGCCTCAGCAAAATTAAAACCTTGGTTAAAACCACTGTGGTAGGCTCTTGGAAATGTAATCACAAATTCCCCAGCACACTGATTAGTTCTGTAAACCTAAAGAGACAGAAATGGGAGATCTTAAATAGTGACATTCTCCTGAGTACCACATGTTCTCACTCATAAGCAGACCCTGACGTTTACCATAACACTGTAAGAAAGGGATTGGCAGGAGTGGGATACTGCTGGGGTGGGGGGCACATAACTAAAAAAGGGTACTTGATCTCAAAACAGAGAGAGGCCCAAACTTTACCTGTATGATGTCCACTTGTATACCTAATCCTGAATTGTACTCCACATCTTTAAAATAAAATATACTTTTAAAAAAAATGACATTCTCACTAAAGATAATCTGGACATAGACCATTAGATGATTCTCCAGAAAAAGCAGCTTTTTTTAAAATTTGGAGTCTCACTCTGTCGCCCAGCCTAGAGTGCAGTGGCACGCTCATGGCCACAGCAACCTTGACTTGTTGGGCTTAGGCAATCCTTCTGCCTCAGCCTTCCAAGTAGCTGGAACTACAGGCAAGCGCCACCACACCTGGCTAATTTTTGATTTATTGTAGAGATGAGGTCTCGCCAAGTTGCTCAGGCTAGTCTCAAACCCGTGGGTTCAGGCATTCCTTTCACCTTGGCCTCCCAAAGTACTGGGATTATAGGCATGAGCCACCACGCTCAGCTGTCAGCTTTCTAGCAAAAATGAACCAGGAAAAAATAAATTACTGTGGTAGAATATCACCTAGAGATACTAATTTTTGCCACAAGATGGAGCAGTACCCCCAGAAGAAGACCAAAATTGATTAGCATCTGAACAGAAAACAGCTTATAACTATAAGAAGCTAGCCACATTACGGTTCAAGACACATCTTTCCAAATATAGATACAATTAAGAATATTCTAATATTATCCCAAAATAGAATCTTCTACCACCTATTAAAGAGATTCCACTCTAATTTCAAGAATCTCATAACATGAAGCCTCTCCTGGTTTGGAACTCCAATTTATCTCTCATCATTCCCCTCTTCTTCCCAGCCTCGCTTCAAAAGCATCTATATTGCTCTAGGGCACACAAATCCTTGTATAATGTTATTAGATGACTTTCAAGCCTCTATACCGCTATATCAATGCTTCTCCAATGTGTGGTCCCCAGAACAACAGCATCAACATCCACTGGGAACTTATTGGAAATGCAAATCCTCAAGCTCCACCGCAGACCAACGGAATCAGAAAATCTAGGGGTGGGGCCCAGCTGTCTATGTGGTAATATGCCCTTCAGGGTTCCAATACACTATAAAGTTTAAAGACTACTATCTATCACAGGAGTACCATCCCTTGTACCTGGACTACTTCCTCCTTCCCAGAATCTTTGCCAAATATATTTGATCATTTATCAGCTCCAGCTCCTATTTCAGATATTATCTCATTTATGAGTCCTTTCTGATTCTCAATAGAGTCAACATATCAGTTTTCTAGTTGGCACCACTGAGAGCCAACCACATTACCCTTCCATTATTTCTATAAGCACTTTCTTTTTCCTTGAATTTTGAGTCCCTAAATACCCAAAGAGTTCATTCATTTATCTCTGTAGGTCCAGAATACAGCTCCAGATAGTTTGTTCAATTATTAAAACACCAGGGCCAGATCTAATTTAGAGAAAGCTACTCTTATTTACCAATAACTATGAAGAAAGAAAAAAAAAAATCAATGAGGAAAATACCAACAAGGAGGAGATGGCGGTAATGTGGTACTTACTGATCATTATTTTCTAAGCTATGGTCCATGCATAATTTATGAACCTTCAAATAAAAGTCTATTCTGTCTGCCCCTATTAGCAAGCCTGTGAACCCAAAAGCATAAAATTTAGGTCACAACAAAATTAAGAATTCAGTTTAACAATGTAAATGTATCATTTATGTTTTATTTAGCTAAGATGAACTATTCAACTTTATACATTTCAATGTGGCCTCCTGAAATATCTTCAGCATATTCTCCAAAGGGAAGCCAACATAGCCATGTGCTGCATAATGACATTTTGGTCATAGACAGACCTCAGATCAATGGTTGTCCATAAGATTACAATACTGTACTTTTACTGTACTTTTTCTATATTTAAATATATTTTTAAGTATACAAATACCACTGTGTTACAACTGCCTACATTATTCAGTACAGTGAGATGCTGTATAGGTTTGTAGCCTAGGAACAACAGGCTCTACCATGTAGCCCAGGTAAGCAATAGGCTACACCACCTAGGTTTGTGGAAATACACGCAGTGATGTTCAAATGATGATAAAATTGCCTAACAAGGGCAACCCCTTCGAATCCCCTCCCACTGTGGGAGCATCTCTGTCCTCTCAACTGGGAACCCTAAAATCCAAGTTCAAGATCTTCAAATGTATTTTCACTTGAAATAAGTTTAACTGGGGGTGAAGGTGTACTATAACTAAGATCTACCAAGAGCGTTATTTCAATTCATCATTTAAAATTAAGATCATGTAGGGTTTTTAGTTTTTGTTTTTGAATCAGAGTCTCACTCTATAGCCCAGGTTGGAGTGCAGTGTGGACTGAACACAGCTACCATAGTCTTGACCTGTTGGCCTCAGGCAACCCCTCCATCTCAGCCTTCCAAGCAGCTGGAACTATAGGAGTGCCACCACACCCAGCTAATTTTTTGATTTATTGTAGAGATGAGATTTTGCCATGTTGCCCAGGCTGGTCTCCAAACCCTGGACTCAAGTGATTCTCTTACCTTGGCCTCCAAAGTGTTAGGATTACAGACATGAGCCACCAATGCCTGGCCTAAAATCATGTAGGTTTAATAAAATAAAATTATTTTTTATAGTAGGGGACAGGGTATGAAGGATTCTGACACCAGAGTTTATACTTAAATACAACATAATCTAGCCATTTTCACAGTAAATTACTGTACATTGAAAGATTTTTCAATTTTGTTTTGTTGACTGCAGGATTAAAGTTATTCAAAAATAATAGTTCAGAAAGAATTAGTGGTGATAGGTGCACAACTGTGGATGTACTAAAGCCACTGAACTATACAACGAAAAGAAAAGCTATTGCACTTATTTGCAAAGCAAGACTGTTAAGCAATCTAGTTACTGCCTGCAACAAATAAGTTTTTTATGGTACATGAGGATCGAGTCCCATTGTGTTAATGCTATATAGTACCAAACTGTACCGAACAGCTGTTTCTGCTATCAATTACACTATGGAAAATACATAACCAAATCAACTTCATAAAAAATAAGTAATGTTGGAAAAGAGAAGTAGTGAATTAAGCCTGAGTGGCAGGAGGATTAACCCAGAACATACAGGCACTTCATGAGTCATCAGGGTATTGGGGTTCATGATGGTCACAAGCTGATGGAGCAGGTCCGGCTGGGACACAAAGAGCTCTGGAGCTAGTTTCTTCATTACATTTTCTAGCTGCTCAGCAGCATACCCTGGGACTCCATACCAGGTTTTTGGCTCACCCCTGGAAATAGATTATGAAAATAATTCAGTCTGCAACACCAACACAAAATGGTTAATCAGTTATATTTTTCAGATCCTGCTTTATAAGACTAAGCTACAAAGGAATGTTGAAACCAAAGTATCATTAGAAATGTAATCCTAACATATGTCATGCATTTTTCCCCCCTTCGAGTATAAAGTTATAAACATGAGAATTTCCATCTGAAGTCTTTCTCCCCCTCCCATTTTTATCTGACCCTTTAGAAAAGTGCAGATATCTAGAGTTTCTAAGAATATAGAGTATCACATTAGCTGCAGGATATATGGTTATCATAATTTCTATAGCAACTGACAAGGGATGGCAACTCTCCATCTTCCTTTTCCCTTGCCCATTCTGGCAGATGAGGTTAAATCAAACGCTAATAAGGCAATTAGCATTTCTAAAGAGCTCTTATTCTTCAAAGCACTTTAAATTGTCAACCAATTAATCTGAAACATCCCTGTGAGGTATGGTAAATATAATCTTCATTTTACAGCTGGGAGCAATTGCCTAGGGAAACAGAACTGATGCTATACATACATATGCCAATTCTTTCTTGTGGTACATCCTCAAAATTCCTTATGTAAGGATTTGAGTGAGTTATAGATCTTCAAATATTTTTTAGAAGCAAGATAAATAGCCAGGGGTAGGGGAGGGGGAACAGATGTGAAGAAATAGCTTTGATTGAAGAATTTAAACAGTAAAGCATTTCTCAGAAGTATCTGTACCCACATCTTCCCCATCCCACCCACACATTTAAGGATGAGGCTCAGTCTACTATTCATAGTGATGCCTGAATTCAGCACAGCTAAAGAGAAGATGGTAGTCACAAGGAACTAGAGGACACTGTGGCACCTATATTCCACTCTTTTCCCAAAGGGATATCTGGGCTACTATTTCCACCAAATGGGATTTTTTTTCATTGTAAAAGGAAAGTTCAGTGGTTTTTCTATGAGTAAAGATTTCTTTACTTCAGATAAAATCTATCTACCTTCTCTCCGAGAAATATGTTATATTTGCAAAACAATACGTGTGCAATTTCAGGGAATTCATGGATGCTTTAGGAATCTTTAAAAACCACTGTCTTGTTAGGATTTCTGTCCTAATGGTAGTGAAAAACTTTAAGGAAAAAGAGTAGATCATCACTCTTTAGACAGTTAGAATACATCGGAGTTCAAAAGGAATGCTTTCCTACCCAGTTTGAATATTATTCATAGATTCTATTTGGAACTTCTCACCAATGCAGGTAATTAATTGAATAGCTCCAGTGGTCTTCAATATGCCAACAGAATGAAGAAAAACACATTCCCACATACAACCAAGGAAGCTTCATGCCACATATGTCAGCAGTAATGTGAGCAAGGACAGACTGCTCCATTACTGGCATATTGTTCAAATTCCAGCCACTATCAAGATACTCCTAAAAAGAAAACAAAAGAGAAAAGTTCAGCTAAACCAAGCTAAGCTAACAATTTAGAATTGTTTTCAAAAGGCTGGCTAAAAATGAGGGGTGGGTGTAGTACAAGAGGAGGGAGCAATGTGCCGACTTCTAAGATGCCCAGAGATGAGTTTTACCAAGTTTTGAGCCTTATATAAATGGATTCATACAGTATATACTTTTGTATTTATCTCTTTTTAAAAATATATATAAAGAGAGAAAGGAACATATGCCCTGAGTCCACTTACATAAAGTTCAAAAATAGGCAAACAAATCTATGGTAATACGATTTAGGACAGTGATTATCCTGAGGAGATAGTGGTTGGCCTGAAAGAGGAAAAGTAGTGAAGGAAAAGAGGGCAAAATGGCCTGAAAGAGGAAAAGTAGTGAAAAAAGAGGGCAAAATGGGAGACTGCTGGATGCTGGAAATGTCAGTACTGGTTACATGGTGTGTTCAGTTTGTGAAAATTCCTCATATTTATATAAAGACTTGAAAAAATCTGACTTTCCTACCAGGATGGAAATAGCAATCTTCCTAGAAGTTTGCTAGTATGAAAAATATTAGATTCATAAACAATCAAGTTTTCAAAGATAGACCTGTTCCCAATCCCTCATGTTTTCTTCAAAAGGAGAAACAAAGGTTATAGAATCTGAAGGTAAAGGGTGATAAGTAATGTTCTCATATCACCTCAATGTAGTAGTACAGTTAGGACTCAAATTCTTCTGCAGGCCCTTTCTACTTTTCTAGAAATCATTAAAATCAGGTAATTAGGGATTTGCTGAAAGTAATCATAAGGTACTCCAGGGCAACTACGTAGAATTTCAATAAATAACTCAATTTCCAAGCCACTACCATATGGGCTTTTATTTTTCATAGCAAGACTGCTATTAATCCAGTATTATGCCCTTTAGATCAAGGATATGCTGAACTGCAGCTTTAAATGTAGAGCTTCTCCCCAGACTAAAAGTGCCTCACAGTTTGAGTCTACCTCTTCCTCGGGTGAGAGTTTGATTTTTCCATCTCGGACAGGAAAGCCACTGCCAAATTCCTTTGAGGCGATATCAGCTCCATATTCCACTGTGACATCCTCTTCAATAGTGCTTACCAATCTCCAAAATTCTTTCTCAACCAGCTCTGTGGGAACCATCTGGAGATACAACAACAAATAGAAAAAACGAGTTTCCTCACAAACTGTGACCAATCTGCCTAGATAAGCTCAGTGATATGAATCAAAGAGCAGTATTCTAAGGAAAAACTGTGTCCATAATGTTTCATAATTGACGCCATGCAATTTTTATAACTAAAAGGCATAAGAATTAAGAATTCATTTTCCCCTATCACCAACCTGGCCACAGCTGCAAAAGAAATCCAAGGAAAACAAATTGCTGGTATTTACAAACTTGAGGTGTTTTTGTATTTTGAGAAATGTAACACAAACTGTATAGTATTAATGGTGTTACCTGAATGATACTTTGTACTTTGAGATGCTTTCAAATACATTACCTGAGTCTATCCTTTCACTCTTTTCACTAGATCTGACCGAGAGTAATGTAAGTACTGAAGATGAAAAAAGACAGGGTATAGAGCATGACAAAAAACAGCCGTTACTTTGCAGTAGCCTGTCCTTAGAATAAAGAGCCACCAAATGGAGTTCCAAGGATCTGCTGTTAATCTGGTGTAAGTACAGAGACAGGTAACTTAAATGTCTATCCCTCAATGTCCACATCTTTTAATATCCATCAAAATACAAAGTTTACCACAAATAAAAGAGGTCACAGGCATATCATCAGGACTGGTTAAGCAAATATATGGGGAAATGTTAATGCACGAGGTGGCAAAAGAACTGAAAATTCAAATGGAGTATAAATTTAAGCCCATTAAGCAAGTAAACAGTCCAAACTAACAGCTGATTTAGCAATGTTAGGGGAAAACAGTGTCACTCATAAATTACTGGTGTGCATAAATTTATATAACAATTGGGATGGAGTGAAGAATAACTCTCATCTAACCGTAGCAATCATCCCAAGAAAATAATCCAACTAAAGAGAGTTCTATATGCATGAAGTGTTTGCTGCAGCACTGTTAGTAGTGAGAAAAACCATGGGTTAAATATCTAGCATTATTGTAGTGAATTTTATTGCTGCTATACTCATTTGATGGAATGCTTATGTTTATGCTTCCAAGTGAGTAAGAAAGAATTAACAACAGGCTATTAACCTGAAGTTTACAATGCTAACTTATGATTATATAACAATATACAATAGAGTGCTCTCAATGCGTAATACACTGCTGGGCACACACAGTGATTCAATAAATTTTTAAGTTTTCTTTAAATTACATTTGCTGGGTTCAAGAATTGCTGATGATTTCCCTTAATGGTATTCTGTTATTGTTGCTGTATGATTTGTGTGGAAGAGGTACCTTTAGAGAAATCCTTAAATAAAATATTAGAACGTACTTTAAAGTATTATGAAATTCAAATACCACTAAACAAACTAAAGGTTTCATTCTGCATGATAATGACTAGCAGAGTGAGTCCTCAGCGAGGCATGGTGGCTCATGCCTGTAATCCCAGCACTTTGGGAGGCCAAGGCAAGAGGACCGGACCATCTGAGCCTAGGATTTCAAGACCAGCCATGGCAACATGGCAAGATCTAGTCTCTCAATAAAAAAAATAATTAGCTTGGAATAGTGGCACACATCTGTAGTTCCAGCTACTTAGAAGGCTGAGGCAGGAGGATTGCCTGAGCCCAGCAGATCGAGGCTGTCGTAGCCATTACTGTGCCACGTGTCCAGCCTAGGCAACAGATTGAGACTCCAACTCAAAAAAAAAAAAAGAGGTCTCAACTAAAATCTGCATTCAAGTACACTTTTAAAATTCTAAATCAAAGCATATATATGTACATACATGGACTGGCATGTTGAAGTAATCAGATTTGAACGCATCTGCCATTTCTCCAAAAGTACGGAGGGTATAGTCCCTGGCTGCTTGTTCAAAGCCAAATGCTTCTTGTGGCTTATTACATTCCTGAAAATAAAAAAGAAAATTATGTTCTATGCAAATGCTAAATATCTGGTCAAACATCAAACTGACAGATAAAAAAGCAAGGTTTTTATTTATTTATTTTACTTATACGCTAGGTCTATATTTTTTTAAAATTTACCTGCCTGAAAAATGGGGTAATTCTCATAAGCAAATAAATTATATTTATTTAATAGTGAGGAAATAAAATGTCTATTTTAACAACCACAATGTGGAATAATTTAAATATTTATAAAGCAGCAGCCTAAAGATTTGACTTCCTCCAGGATCAAATAATGTTTTTAATACTAAAAAACTAAAACAGAGACACATCAGGCGCAGTGGCTCACGGCTGTAATCCCAGCACTTTGGGAGGTGGAGGTGAGAGGACTGCCTAAGCCCAGGGGTTCGAGACCAGCCTGGGCAACTTGGTGAGACCTCTTCTCTACAATAAATCAAAAAAATTAGCCAGGCATGGTGGCGCACACCTCTAGTTCCTGTTACTTGGAAGGCTGAGGCAGAAGGATCACCTGAGCCCAGCAGGTCGAGGCTGAGGTGGCCATGAGCATGCCACTGCACTCTACCTTGGGCGACAGTGAGATTCTCACTAAAAAACAGAAATAGGCTGGGCTCATTGGCTCAGCCTGTAATCCCAGCACTTTGGGAGGCTAAGGCAAGTGGACTGCCTGAGCCTGCGGGTTTGAGATCAGCCCGAGGAAGCTGGCAAGACCTCATCTCTACAATAAACCAAAAATTAGTTGGGCGTGGTAGCGCATGCCTGTATTTCCAGCTACTTGGAAGGCTGAGGCAGATCACCTAAGCCCAGCAGGTTGAGGTTGCGGTGGCCATGAGCCTGTCACTGCACTCCAGCCTGGGCAACAGAGTAAGACTCCAACTCAAACAACAACAACAACAACAAAAAAAAACCTAACAAAAAATAAAAATAAAAACCAGTGAGAAACAATGTACTCTTGAGAGTGAAAATAATCAACATATAATAGATCCAAAATTGAAATAAATCACCTGATGGAAACAATGGCTCTCAGAAAAACAATATTTGATTATAATCTAATAATGCCATCAACAACGAAACACTGAGGTAACAGGGGCTCCCCTAGATCTTGGTAAGCCAATGAATTGAAATATTCTAGATCCATTGATAATGTGATCCCTATAATGATATAATATTTAAATCCTCTAACACCCATGGGCCCTGCTCTGTCCTACACCTAATAACCTTCCCTTAATGGGGACACCCTTATGTTTTAACATTGCCATATAAAAAGCACTAAAGCTTTTATATCCACACTGTATTTAAAATAAACCTCCTTACTATATATTATAATACAACTCTAACATAAAGGTAATAGACCGACTGCTTCAAAATACAAAATAATACTCATATAGGTGATAGTAAAACCCTTTTAGAGTTTAACAGTATTTAACAGTGATACCAAGCACTACGAAAAACACCAATAATCACATTGCTATATGAAAATGTTTATATAAATGCAAAAGCAGATTACTAAAATTACTTATGTAATTTCATTTGTTTAAAGGAGAAAAAAGCCTGGATGAATACACCAAGATATTAACAATGGTTTTCTATACACTGTGAGATCATAGCTCTAGATTGGTCGGTCGGTCGATTGGTCGATCTATCTATCTATTTATCTATCTATCTATCTATCTATCTATCTATCTATCTATCTATATGGTCTCACTCTGTTGCCCAGGCTAGCTATCTATCTATCTGTCTATATGGGCTCTATCTATCTATCTATCTATATGGTCTCATTCTGTTGCCCAGGCTAGCTATCTGTCTATGTATCTATCTATGTGTGTGTGTGTGTGTATATATATATATTTTTTTTTTTTGAGTCAGACTCTCACTCTGTTGCCCAGGCTATCTATCTATCTATCTATATGGGCTCTATCTATCTATCTATCTATATGGTCTCACTCTGTTGCCCAGGCTAGCTATCTATCTATCTATATGGGCTCTATCTATCTATCTATCTATATGGTCTCACTCTGTTGCCCAGGCTAGCTATCTATCTATGTATCTATCTCTGTGTGTGTGTGTGTATATATATATATATATATATATATCTTTTTTTTTTTTTTTTTTGAGTCAGAGTCTCACTCTGTTGCCCAGGCTGGAGTGCAGTGACACTCAAGGCATCTATCTATCTATCTATCTATTTTTTTTTAGTCAGAGTCTCACTCTGTTGCCCAAGCTGGAGTACAGTGACACACTCAAGGCCACTACAGCCTGGACCTGATGGGCTCAGGTAATCCTTCCACCTCAGCCTTCCAAGTAGCTGGAACCACAGGCGTGTACCACCACACCAGGCTAATTTCTTTTTATTTATTGTAGAGACAAGGTCTTACCAAGATGCCCAGGCTGGTCTTGAACCCCTGGGCTCAGGCAAGCCTCTCGCCTCCGCCTCCCAAAATCCTGGATTACAGGCGTGAGTCACTGCGCCTGGCTTATATCTCTATTTTTTTTTTTTTTTGAGTTGGAGTCTCATTCAGTCGCCCAGACTGGAGTGCAGTGGCCGCTCCCGGCCACCGTAGCCTCAACCTGCTGGGCTCCGGCATTCCTTCCACCTCAGCCTTCCAAGTAGCTGGAACTATAGGCGCGCACTACCATGCCTGGCTAATTTTTTGATTTATTGTAGAGATGAG
>NW_007064642.1:247397-265753 GCF_000164805.1 Carlito syrichta
CTAAGTTGCCCAGGTGGGTCTCGAACCCGTGGGCTCAGGCAATTCACTCACCTTGGCCTCTGAAAGCATGGGATTACAGGCTGAGCCACCAAGCCCAGCTTATATCTCTATTTTTTAAGTTGTTCAGTGTTTAAGAATTCTTGCCAAGAGCATGTACTGCTTTTTATAAGAAATTTCTCTTTTAAAAAAACCACAAAACTTATTTAAAAAGTATTTTTTGCCTCTTAGTTACCAAAATACATTGTGGAACACCCTTTGAAGACCTCTTTCCTATTCAGGTCAAGCCCAGTTCTCTTCATAGACCTCATTATAGTTCATTGCCAAATCTAAAACTCAAAGGCAATGAAAAACGCTCTAAAGGAAATTTCAGACGAGTGTAGTAACTCACACCTGTAATCCCAGCATTTTGGGAGGCCAAGGCAGAAGAATCTCTTGAGCCCAAGAGTTTGAAGTCAGTCTGGACAACATAGCAAGATCCCTGTCTCTACAAAAAATACACATACACACAGACAAAATTGGCCAGGCATGGTGGCCTGCACCTACAGTCCTAGCTACTCAGGAGGCCGAGGTTGGAGGATCACTTCAGTCCAGGAGTTTAAGGTTTCAATGATCTACGACTGTGTCACCGCACTCTGACCTGGGCAATATATTAAGACCTTGCCTCTGAAGGAAGGGAGGGAGGGAGGAAAGTGAAAGGAAAAGGAAGGGAAGAAAAAAGAAAAGAAAGGAAGGAAAAAAAATGAAGGAAGGAAAGAAAGAGAGGAAGGAAGAAAGGAAAGAAAGGAAGGAAGGAAAGTGAAAGAAAATGAAAGAAAAAGGAAGGAAGGAAGGAAGGAAGGGAAAGGAAGGGAAGGGAAGGGAAGAAATAAAAGGAGGGACGAAAGGGAGGAAGGAAGGTTGGTTCTCTAATCTACCCCACCATTATTTTTATTTTATTTTTTAAAATAGAGACAGAGGTCTCTCTATGCTGTCAGGTTGGAATCCTCAGCCTCCTAAAGGGTTGGGATTGCATATATGAGCCATCACACCTGGACCACTACCATTAATTCTTACCTGAGCCAAACACTTAGGACACCTCCAGTCTCCCTTGGGAACATCATGGAGAGGTGGGATCAAGCAAAAGGTATGGTAACTATCATCACAGCCATCGCACAATAGAAGCCGGTCCTCATCGCTGCCGCTGCCACATAAGAGGCAGACATACAGGTCCACCTGTGGCAGTAAACAGAGGTACAGAACAAAGAAACAAGAGCTATTATTTGATTCTGTAAAACTCTAAGAATGAAATGAATCTTACATATAATCTAGTCTTTCTATAAGGGATATTTCACAATACCTTATGCATTCTCAATTCTAAAGTATCTCAATTCTCCCAGTTTCTCAACTGTTGTGTACTTAAAGTTTGTTATTTAAATATCTAATTTTCACCAGACATGGTATCTCACACCTGTAATCCCAGCACTCTGGGAGGCAAAGGCAAGAGGACTGTCTGAGTTCAGGAGTTTGAGACCAGCCTGGACTACCTGGCGAGACTTCAGTCCTACAATAAATCAAAAAATTAGCCAGCTGGGTGATGTGTGCCTGTGGTTCCAGCCACTTAGAAGGCTAAAGTAGGAGGATCACCTGAGCCCAGCAAGTCAAGGCTACAATGGCCATGAGCATGCCACTGTACTTCAGCCTGGGAAACACAGTGAGACTCTTATTCAAAAAAATAAAAGAAATAAAAATTTTTTTAAAAAATCTGTTTTCAGTAGTTTAAAGATAGTCTTCTAGATGAATAAGATGCTAGGTAATAAATTACCAACCTAGCCAAACGCACAATTTATGAAGGAAAAACTCAATTTTGCTATAGTGTTTTATTTTATTTTTTTGAGTTGGAGTCTCACTCCATCGCCCAGACTGGAGTGCAGTGGCCGCTCCCGGCCAGCCTCGACCTGCTGGGCTCCGGCGATCCTTCCACCTCAGCCTTCCAAGTAGCTGGAACTATAGGCGTGCGCTACCACGCCCGGCTAATTTTTGATTTATCGTAGAGATGAGGTCTCGCCAAGTTGCCCAGGCGGGTTTCGAACCCACGGGCTCAGGCAATCCACTCACCTCAGCCTCCCAAAGCGCGGGATTACAGGCTGAGCCACTGAGCCCGCCTAATTTTGCTATAGTTAAAAGAAAAAAAAAACTCTTCAAGTTAATTAACCACATTAAACTACCCTACCACTTTAAGTTCTAATTAAAGGTCCATGGTTAAGAAGTTCCCCAAATGCTCAGGGATAAAGTACAGTTTACCACCTATTCCCCCAAAACTCACATGTTGAAAGAAGACTTTACCCTCAGTACCTCAGAATATGACTCTAATTTGGAAATCGGACCCTTAAAGAAGTAACAAAGGTTAAAAAAAATGAGGTCATTAGGGCAGCCCCCATCCAATGCGACTGGTGTCCACACAAGGACAAAGTTATGTACAGAGGAAAGGCCATGTGAAAGACAGTCACCCACAGCTAAGAGGAAAAGAGAAATCAACCCTGCCAACACCTTGATCTCAGACTTCCCAGCCCATACCACTGTGAAAAAACAAATTTGTCGTTTAAGTCACCCAGTCTGTAGTATTTTACGGCAGCCCTAGCAAACTAATATATTGCTCAATACTAGAAAGCTGAGAATTCAACTAAACAGAAAGTCAACTTTTTCAGTCTACGTATTGTAGCAAATAAGAATCTGGTTCAGCCAATTTTCTTATTGTAGCTGTGTGGTCGGTGGGGGGGGGGGTGTTGGGGGATGATTGTTGATATTTATGGAGAGAACATTCAGTTGGAATAATTTCTAATTCCAAGATAAAAGCACTGTTTGTCAGGCTCTTAGAAGGTGGCAGGGAAGAAAAGCAATACTAATTTCTAGCATTATCAAGCTTTATGCTTAATAAAAGTTTTCTTTTTTTTTTTTTTAATAAAAGTTTTCAAAAGAGTTAACGGCTCCCCAGGCCTCTAACTCCACCATGTCCTCCCCTACCTAACCATCAACTCCTTTCCTTTATCCTTTTCTTTTTCTTCCTTCTGTCACTCCTTTGTTTTCACTCCTTCCTTCCTCCCATCTCTTTTTCATTCCTCCCCTTTGCTAGTTGGAACATTGAGAAACACTGACCTGGATTTTTTTTGTCAAGCCTTCAGCTCATATGGAAGTGAGCTAGTGATCTACCAACAACTCCATGTGTGACCTAGCTCATTGTTACTCAATGCTAAACGGAATATGTTCCAAAATATGCTATCAATGAACCCCAGATGTTACCACTATCGTCATAATACAAACGCGTTTTCTCATATATATTGATAGAATGAACCGGCTTGAAACGATCTTTTCATTGTCAGAACTTAGTAGTTCACCAATCTTAATTAAGGCACAAAAGCTCAAACTTGGGGATGAAGGGGAATTAAAGGAAGGAAGAAGGAAAAGAGGAAAGGGAGAGGAGAAAAGGTGTCAACTCACAGCATTGGTGGTTTTTTTAGATCGACTCTTGGGCTTTTCCTTCTCATTTTCTACAATATAATCTTTCCTCTCCATAGGTTCTTGTGTGATGTTACCCTTCATTTCTTTCTCTGTAGGAGGCAATCCAAAATTAGTTCTTCCTGTACTGTGCTTTTCTCTGCTTCCCCCCTTACGTCATCACCTCTTTCCCAAAACACACATAGTACACATAGCTTCATGTTTGTTTTCATTTATTAGTAGCAAAATAGCACCCCAATGTTCCCATATTCAAGGACTCAATGCTGATTACTTTATGATGAAACGTAAATTCTCATACCATTTAAATTACAAGAGGTAGGTACTCATGGAGATGTTGCTCCGGTTTGTACGGTTTCAAAGCAGGAGCTCAGATAAAGTTTTCTTAAGACCAAGACGCAATTTATATTGATGAAATCAAGTTTCTCTTGGTCATGACTAGAGACTGACAATTCACCAACTAAACTTCCTCTGAATCACACATTATCTCCCCATGATCTACGATGACTTCCTGGTCATCTACTTGGCCTCCATCCTCCTGCTTCCAAAGACTGAATACTTTGACTTTATAGAACATTGGCAATTAACTATGTGTGGTAGGTTTGTGTTAAACGTTTTCCATAAATTATCTGATGCTTCACAACAAACCCATTTTAAAGAAAACATGTTAAAAATGTAAAAAACTGGCTGGGCGCAGTGGCTCATGCCTGTAATCACAGAACTTCGAGAGCAGCCTAGGCAACACAGTGAGACCTATCTCTAACCAAAAAGAAGAGAACGAAAATTAGCCAGGCGTGGTGATGCACGCCTGTAGTCCCAGTTACTTGGGAGGCTGAGGCACAAGGATTGCCTGAGCCCAGGAAGTTAAGACTGCAGTGCAGGTCATGATCTGATCATGCCACTGAACTCCAGTCAGGGTGAAAAAGTGAGACCTTGACTCAAAAAAGAAAAAAAAAAGCCAGAAACTATCTTTTAGATCCATATCTATAATACTCACTAATCCCTAACAGGAGATAATTTTAGTAATGTCTTCATTTGTATGTGCGTCCTAATATAGAATATAAGATTTCTTCTTTAAGCTGGGTGTGGTGGCTCAAGCCTATAATACCAGCACTTTGGGAGGCTGAGGCGAGAGGACTGCCTGAGCTCATGGGCTTGAGACCAGACTGGGTAATTTGGTGAGACCTCATCTCTATATTAAAAAATCAAAACATAAGCTAGGCGTGGTAGTGCATACCTGCAGTTCCAGCTACTTAGAAGGCTGAGGCGGAAGGATCGCCTGAGCCCAGCAGGTCAAGGCTGTGGTGACCATGAGCATGCCACTACACTCCAGCCTGGGCGACAGAGTGAGACTCCAACTCAAAAAAAGATTTCTTCTGTGACAGATCTCGAAGGTTAATTAAAAAAAAAAAGATCTCTCTTAAGAGAGAATCCCAAATCCCCAAATCTACTCAGTGAATTCTATCAAGTAATAGATAGGCAAGCAATTATGAACTAAAATTCAGATTTAGGAAGCATGTCTGTCTTTCTTTTCTGCAGTAAATCTACTAGACATTCAATTCGGTCAAAGGCATCCATGTTTCTCACAAATTAATTCTTTTTAGTGAGTGCGCTGAACCAAATTCCTTTCCTTCCTTCCTTCTGTCCTTTTTGAGTCAGGGTCTCACTCTGTCACCCAGGCTGGAGTGCAGTGGTATGATCATGGCTGACTGTGGCCTCCACTGCCTGGGCTCAGGTGATCCTTCCAAGTAGGTGGGACTACAGGTCCCAAGTAGCCTCCCAAGTAGCTGAGACCACAGGTGCACACCAACAGGCCCAAGTAATTTTTTAATTTTCTGTAGAGATGAGATCTTGCCTTGTTAGATGAGATCTTGCTGTGTTGCCTAAGCTGATCTCAAACTCCTGGGCTCAAGGGATCCTTCCACCTCTACCTCTACCTCCTGAAGTGCCAGTATTATAGACATGTACCACCAGACTCGGTCAAAATTTTAAAGTAGCAACTAGCAACAGTGGAGAAACTCACCCAAGGTCCTAATAAGCATATAAACAATATCTGTTTCTCTTTCCCACTGCTCAGTTAATCATAAGAATAAGGACATTGATACATTAAGATTTTATTTCTTAAAGCTCAACCCAGTGACTAGCATGTTAATAGTTGCTCTAATGTGTACTTATTAACAAATATTTGTTTTTAACTTTATTTACCTTTTTTTCTCCTACTCACAGATAGACTTTCTTACCATTTTCACATTTTGGAGTTGGACAACCCATTCGACGTCTCAGATTATGAGTTCTGGCTTCTGTGGTCTCTTCAGGTTCTATTTTAATATTCATGGCCTAAAAAAATTGTCATATACATGAATAGTTCCTTTAAAAAGAAAGAAATCTTTAAAAATCCAACTGAAATCTCAAGGGGACTATAACCTTTCAAAATTGTCTCTATTAATAGGGCATTCCAAACATACTTCTCCCCCTCTCTAGGGGAGAGACCTCACCTTTGAAACTATTAGGGCAGGGATGAGAAAGTTGAAAAAAGGGAAAAGTCAAGGGATCAAGAACAAATTATGAGAAGTGTTTCTACTCAAATTGGAACAACTCTTATTTTCCTCCTAGAAGCTTCTTGATTCTTATTTATTCATCTTATGCTTCATTTTATTCAGTCATTGCACTAAGCCAAATCCTAAGTAGTTATATAAATATCATAATTTCATTAGCGTCTAAGAGCTTGCTGACCTCTTCCAAGGTCTGCCAGCATGTATAGGAAATTCTGCCTCCACAATAATATTCTGTAAGTTCCTTTTATAGGTCATTATTATAAATATACTTCTAAAATCACTAAACTGTTAAGAACTCCCTCCTCACTGAGGTTATATAAACTAGTCTCATTTTTTGTTGTTTCTTAAAGTGTTGATATTTATTGGTGAAGCAAAATAAGTGACTTTTGTGGTCTGCAACACTGAATAATTTGGGGAATGATATCCCTTTGCCCATGCCCATTTATACATACTGAGGATGTCCACTGCTGAAAGAGTTGCTCCCATGGGTGATATCATTACCATTAGGTGTCATCAAGGCAGACCTATCCTTGATGTAAGACATAGCACTAGGGTATGTCTTACATATACATTTAAAGATCAAGAATATACTAAAAAAAAAAAAAAGAACTGATTCATAGACTAATGAACTTCAAACATGCTTCAAATAACCATATCTTCCTATTCTGGGCAGTGTCCTCTATTCAGAAACATTGAGTCACTAATTTTTTTTCCTATCTCCAACTTACCAAAGTGAAAAACAATTTCTCCTCTTTATCCATTTCTTCAGGAAACAAAATAGCTGGGTTTTTTTTAAAGCTTTTGCTAACAATTATTAAAAAGCCAGAGACTGATTTAGAGGCACGATTAATGCAATATGAGGATTACCAGCTCTAAACAGTGCCCTGCATATAATCCCTAAGTCCTAAAATTCACATGTCCATCAAGCTAGGGAGGAATCAAAACCTTCACACCTCTGTATGGGAACAAGATAACTGGGAAAATAAATACTCCCTTTCCCAGGAGAAACCTCTCAGAGCTGAAAAATCTTAAAGCAAATAATCTTTATCAGTCTTCAATTCAGTTCTCCTGATTTTCCTTCATGTGTCACTTTTCTTTCATCATATTTATTCAGTGCCCCCTCAGGCTACCCAATTCTTCTCTGTTTTAGCAAAAATACATGCCACTGATTCATACTCCTTTTCAGGAAGTCTGAGAACAACAATGGCTTTAACTGTCTTCTGACATCTCCGTTAAAAATAAAAAAACTCCCCATCTTCACATCTTCTAGCCTTCATCTCCAATAAACATCACCCAACTCTGAGGGTAATAGGCAATCCAGATAGGAGCACAAGAATACCAATTCTTCATATGGCTTTCACTAGTAACAATCAAGCAGCTGTCTGTCCAGGCAGCATAAACCTAGAAAGAGTTCTCCAATTCCTTACCCCTTTGATGGTACAATTCATCCAAGTTTAAAAGTTGGAATACACACAGCATCCCTTTGTGAGATTAACAAGGTACAAAACTACAAAGAGCACACGCATGAGAGAAATCCAGTGTTGGACAGCCATGAGCACAAGGGCTCAAGAATTCTTTCTAATCAACCTCATGAGGCTCTCACCTCCGCTCTCATGCGTTTTGCTCGTCGGGCTGGGGGGCAGGTTTCTGAGGGCTGCACAGACTGCCTCTGGGGAATATCATGGGGTTTGTACTCCTTGTCCTTTGTGTCTGTGGTCAGGTTTGGCTTCTGCAGACACTAGAAATAAAACAATTGTACTGATGAATTTCCCTCTTGTTTTTCTTTTGGAGAGTTTTACTGGATTTTTGCAAGGTACATTTTACAACTATTTATATAGATAATGTAATGGGTCTGAAATTTTAAAAATCTAAATAAACACAAAGACAAGTCTGCAGTTTCTAATCACATACATACACATATATAGGTATAACAGTTTAAAAATTTTTTTAACAGGTGAATGATGATGCTTTGATTTATTTCACTGGTGATGTGATCAAGTTACAACAGGCCACAACAGGCTCAAGGCACTCCCAAAGAGTCACACGCAATCATCTGTGCTTGCAACTGTCAGTTAACTGAAGGCCTGAATTGTTAGAAAGGCCTCTTGTAAATTCCTGAAATAAAAAAAAAAAAAAAGAATATCTCATTTTTAAAGTGTTTAGAGTAATAAAAATAGGGAATCCAATACATTTTCTACATTTTATAATCCTATAGTTTCACAATATTATCATCAAAATATTTCACCTGAATTGAGAAAACAGGCATTTGACTAAAGTATTCCTTACTAGGATTTCCGTTTACTTCAGCATAGCCCTATAAAGTCTAACTCATAAGGCAAAGATTAACTGGTATCCCACAGCAGTAACTTTGGTTCTGATCAGATCTGATCTTCTTGCTTTGGTTTTTCTTTTTCGTTTTACTCTAAGTCGACTAAAAGAGTGTATTTAATACCAATACAATATTAACACAACAAAATATTACCACTAAAGCTAATATGAATTTCAAGTAAGTACTACTCTTTCATAAGAGGACACTCATGAAAAGCACTTTGAAAAGCAGGTTCCAAAATGTATCCACCTGGGGTGTGTTATATCATCTATACTTGGAATGAGATACACTGAAACAACAACCTTCCATGAGTACTGGCACTATGGGCACCATTACTATCAGCTAGTCTCACTAACAAGATTGGTCCCTTCCCCCTTATATTTGCAGAAAGAATACAGAGATTAAAGGAAGGACAAAATAAAGTACAAAGCAACAAATTAACAAAATCAATTTCTAATATTTAAGAAATATGATATACTATTAAAATATTGATTCAGATTCCTTAATAACAAGTAATGAATCTATCAACAGATAGACTATCAATAATAAATGAGAAAAATATAAATATTTTATTATTATGAAACACTGACCTCCATTTTTAAAGAAATCCTCCACTGAGCATTTAGAATATATTTAATGAAAACATGCAGGCTGGGGAGACAAAACCTGTCCATCATCTAAAAGAACCCCCTTTATGTATTCTATGAACTTTTTATCTGAGATACAAAAGTATGTGTAGTTAGAGAAGTAGTAATGGAGCTGAGTCACATAAATTGTATTAAGTGGATGGTCAGAAATTTAGATACTACTATATGTGGTCCCTTTCTTCTGCTGTCTCAATGGTTCCACCATGGAGACCAAAGGTAAAATCAAGCCCAGGAGTTTTTTGGAATACATATGAGGAGCTTTATTATTTTGTTCCAAACCACAATTTAAAATGCATGCATGATTTGTTGGCTTTATATCTAATGCTATCACATATAGACTCTAATTTTAACCTTTACTTGAGAAACTGGGATTTAGAGGTAATTTAATATATCATCACCACACCATAACCACATCATCCCACAGAGACAGAGCAATCCCTCAAGACATTTAGAAAATATGATGATGCAAGATTGAGGCCTTTGTTCCATTCTACTAGTACATCAATTCAAGTTGCCCAAGATTTAGCATGGGCTTTTAGTTCACCCTTTTGCAACACTCCATTTTTTAAAACGATATGGTCTCCAATTCTTCTTTCCCCTAAGAACTATTTCAAAATCAGAAATAGGTGTAAAAATTTACATACAAAGAATGTCCATCACAGGATTATAATTAGAAATTGGAACAAACCTAAAAACTGTCAGCAATATGCAAAATCAAGTCAAGGTCTGGCTGCAAAAATGGACTGCCACAGTCATTAGAAACTATGTCTTTACAAATATTCAACAACATGGCAAATGCTTGTGATATGTTAAGTAGAAAAAAACAGTATACAATATTGCATATGAAGAATATACTGCCAATTTGTGCATATATGCATAAAAATAACCTTGAGAGAAATAAAAGGAGGGAGAAATAGGAGTAATTTTATTTTTGCCATACTTTTCTGTGCTTTTAAACTTTCTACAACGAATATGCATCAGTGCCTAGAACATACTTGACACATAGTAGATTCCCTCAACAAATATTTATCTGCAATGTTTGTAAAAGGGTATCTTAAAACACCTATTCTTCTCTGACTCTGTATAAATGCTTAAGTGCTTTTTAACAATAAAACTACTCTGCCTCTTTTAGTATATAGATAATATGTTTCTAAAATATTGCAACCCACAACATGTTATTATTATGGAACACTGACCTTCAGTCTCTCTCTGCCCTTACTCATTGTAACTTCCGTAGTTAGGTACAAAGAGTTCAAGAAAAAATTAGTCTATTATGGAAAACTGTATTTAGGTCTGACTATAAAACAGAGGCACAAATGTTCCACATTCAATGTTCTAAACAACTTCATCCATGGGCTTACTAAACATTCACACAATTTTTTTTTAAGGTTTCTAAATATCAGATAGGCCACTTTTTTCTAGGCTAAAAAGAAAGTCAACCTAGAATTAAGAAGGATAAGAAGGAAGAAAACAAAATGCTATGGAAATTTATAGAATTTAAGCATCACAGATGATATATGTCTGATATTAGACATGATTTTTTTTTCCTTTGGGTTGAGATTTCACTCTTTCACTCAGGATAGAGTCAAGTGACATGATCACAGCTCACCATAGCCTCAACCTCCTGGGCTCAAATGATTTTGCCACCTCAGTCTCCTGAGCAGCAGGTGTGCACAACCACGCCCAGCTAATTTTTTTGGTTTTATTGTAGAGGTGAGGTCTTGCTATGTTGCCCTGGTTGGTCTTTAACACCTGGGCTCAAGCAATGCCCCCACCCTGATCTCTCAAAGTGCTGAGATTACAGACATGAGCCATCATGCCCAACACAAGTTTTCATAATATTGCTTTACTTTAATTAGAATTAAAGGTTTTATGTGCATAATTTTACAAATACCATTTTCATCAGGAAAGGAACATGGCTACATAGGAACTACTAAAAAAACTCATTAGCTATGAAGCATTATAAAAACCTCCTATCTTCTACCAATATCAACAAGCAGAAATACTTTAAATAGCAAGTGAATGCAAAAGCATAGCCATAACAAGTAGATAATAATCAACTACTCGTTGTAAAGAAAAAAGCACCTGTAGTTAAGTTAATATGGATTTCAGTTTTTGACAGTCAAAAACAGTATGTCCTCCACAATCTTATTCATTCCAAAAACAAACTTCTAAGTATGACTGCTCTCAAAGCAGAACAAAAACACTGGAGGAAAAAACTCAAAACAAGATCTTCTAAACACAATCAAGACCTTTTCATTCCCTATAAAAGACAATGTACCAATAAGCAGTGAAATAAAACAGGTTAAGGCTAGCCCCAAAACTCACCCTCAAGCTGTCTCCAGACAGGAATAAGTTGTAGGGGTTGAGGATTCGTTCATAATGCCCTCTTATATGTGAGCCCACAGCTTTGCCAGGAGCAAATCCCATCTTGGTAGCAATTTTGGTCCATTTTCTGTCCTTGCAAACAACTGCAAATCCACCTTCTTCTGCAACTAACTGTTAAAACAGCAAAATAAATTAGAAACACCTATATGGAAAAACCTTCTAATTCTCTCACACCTAGGTATGACTCCAAGAACATGGTTGGTTATCTTTTTAAGAATACATTTCTCTAGCCAGGCTCAGTGGCTCACACCTATAATCCCAGCACTTTGGGAGGCAGAGGCAAGAGAATTGCCTGCGCCCATGACTCTACAATAAATAAAAAAATTAGCCAGGTGTGGTTGCAGGTGCCTATAATTCCAGCTATTTGGAAGGCTGAAGCAGAAAGATTGCCTGACTCCAGCAGGTCAAGACTGCCATGGCTGTGGTGTGCCATTGTACTCCAGCCTGGGTAACAGAATGAGACTCTGACTCAAAAAAATAAATAAAACATTTTGCAAATAAATAAAAGTTTGCAAAATTTTTGAAAAGTATGAAAATGACAAAAACAAGTTTCAGCAAAATATTTCATGAGATAAGGCTTCCAGATCTGACAAGGAGAGCCTAATGACCCTTCTCTCTCAACTGAATAAAGAATCCCATTTTTATTACCTCTAACAGTTAAGTTTATTTTTAAGGCAAAGAAGATCTCATGCATTCTGTCAGAGACAATATCAAATTAGTAAGATGGTCACTGGCTCTTTACCTTATTAAGCTGAAACAAATCCAAGATCTTCCTCTCCACATGTGGAATTTTCAGAGTACTTCCCTGTAACTCCCAGTACTTTGCAATCTGGTCCAAGAAATTCAGTTTTACACGTGTTTGAGCCTAAATGACAAATAACTGAGTTTTAATCTTATCTAGCTTACTTTTAAAGTTCTTGTCTATTACCCTGCACATTTTAAGTGATATTTACTCTCTTAAAATATTAAAGTACAATGCTACTTTCTGAATTCAAGAGAAACAGCTGGCCAAGTGCCGAGGCTCACAACTATAATCCCAGCATTCTGGGAGACAGAGGCAGAAGGACTGCTTGAGCAGAAGTTTGAAACCAGCCTGAGCAACACAGGAAGACCATGCCTCTATAAAAAAAAAAATCAAAATATTAGCCAGGCATGAGGGCGTGTGCCTGTAGTTGTAGCTACTCAAGAAGTTGAGGCAGGAGGACCATTTAAGCCCAGGAGTTCAAAGCTGCAGTGAACCATGATGATGGCACTACACTCCAGCCTAGGGGACAGAGTAAGATATCAGCTCAGAAAAACAACAAACAGCAGTAACAAAAAGCAAAAGAGAAGCAGTCAAAAATATACAATATAAAGCTAGTCCAATAATTATACACTATACTCACATTTAATGCAGCCCCTACCATGAGATAAGCAAGGCATTAAATTCTCAGAAAACCCTCCCAATACCTAAGCAGGCACTCTGAAAGGTGCTACGCTTAAAAAAATACTATAAGCACAATATCATTGTTTAAAATTATACAATGAGTAAGTAAGCTTCTGTAGGCACAGTTTGGTTTTTTTACAATTACATATTATAAAGGCCTGTACTCTAGAAGTAGAAATTTTCTTATTTGCTCAAATACAAATCTAAAAATAGATTTACAGTGGCGATTCTATAACAGTTTTAATATGCCCTAATAATTTCAAAGATGGCCCCTTTGGAATACAGGCAACCAGAACACTAGTGAGGACATTACCTCCAACTCATTCAGCCTTTGGATCCGTGGGGTAAAATGAAGTTTATCAACATCACATGCAAATGGTGGCTGCCAATCCTAGGAGGAAACAAAGGCTCTTATCAGAGGAGAATTTATAATTATTTGAAACTTTAAAATTTGTTTTAAGTTAAAACTCAGGTTTAGTAAACCTGTCTCTAACTAGTCAAACAAAAATGAACACATAGTAACTTCTCAATCTATTTTTCCCCAATAAATGATACATCCCACACAGGCCTCTCCTAGCTCCTTTCCACTGGGCAATGTCACTGAGCACCACCCTCTGTCGAAAAACCACTTGATTTTGGCAAAAGACACTTTGACTTCTCTATTACTATAGAAGCATCTCTCCTTTTGTAAAATAACTATATTACCTATAAATATTTATAAATTTAACATTCTAGTTACATTAATTTTTATTATAAAATTGTGGATAAGTTCTTCAGTGAAGGGGGGAAGAAAAACTGACATCCAAATCCAATTTTTAAAATTATCCTTGGTTGGGCTCAGTGGCTCAGTCTGTAATCCCAGCACTTTTGGGAGGCTGACGCAAGTGGATTGCCTGAGCCCACGGGTTCAAGACCAGCCTGGGAGACTTGGTGAGACCTCGTCTCTACAATCAATCAAAAATTAGCTGAGCATGGTTGCATATGCCTATAGTTCCGGCTACTTGGAAGGCTGAGGCGGAAGGAGCACTGGAGCCCAGCAGGTCAACACTGGCATGGCTGTGAGCCTGCCACTGCACTCCAGCCTGGGCAACGAGCAAGACACTAACTCAAAAAAATATAAATAAATAAATAAATAAATAATTATCCTTAATGTTTAATCACACAAACAACTCTTCTCTGGAGAGTCTTCTTATCGTGGAAGAACTGCCACCATGAGAAAATTATCAAACAAGTAAAAACAAAAAAATATATATGAACTGTTACCTATAAGTGGAGGAAACCAGAAACTACTTAAATGTCCACAATAAAAAAATAATGTAGCCAGGCGTGGTAGCGCGTGCCTGTAGTTCCAGCTACTTGGAAGGCTGAGGCGGAAGGATGGTCAGAGCCCAGCAGGTTGAGGCTGCGGTGGCCGGGAGTGGCCACTGCACTCCAGTCTGGGTGACAGAGTGAGACTCCAACTCAAAAAATAAAAAAGAAAAAGAAAAAAGAAAATAATGGTATAAAAGTTATGTATGTATTAATAGGTTTTGTTTGGGATAATGAAAAGGTCTGGAGGTAGGTCTTAGTGATGGTTGTACAACAATGTAAATGTACTCATCTCCACTGAATTATACCCTTAAAATGGTCACAATGACAAATGTTATGCTGTGCACATTTTAATAATTTAATACAATGAAAAAAGCAAAACAACAACGACGACGACAACAAAGACAAACAATGTATGGTGTGGCATAGATCTCTATTTACAGGTTTGGGAAGATTTTCCTTAAATACGTTAAGGAGGAAAATAAAACCAGGCTTTACAATAGAAAAATAAAACACTTGAAAGATATCTAGCAAAAAAGTTAACACTGGCAGTTGTCTTTGGTGGTAGAATTACAGATGACTTTGCTTCCCTGTCTGTTTTAAATATAATCTGAAATATATTAAATATAAAATATATTAATTTATTTCATGTAAATTTATTAATACATATATTATCTCAGATTATGTGAATATGTTAATACGAGAACATTCACAGCTTTAAACCTAATTTCATTATCAAGAATTTTATTCTAAGAAAACAATTCTGTCAAGCACAGTGGCTCATACCTATAACCCCAGCATTCTGGGAGACTGAAGCAGGAGGATGGCTTGGGGCCAGAATTTTGAGACCAGCCTGGGCAACATGGCAAGACCCTGTCTTTACAAAAAATTAGAAAGGCATGGTGACATGTCCCTGTAATCTCACCTACTCAGGAGGATGAGGTGGAAGGATCCCTTAAGCCGAGGGGTTCAAGGTCGCAGTAAGCTACAATCACACTCCAGCCGGGGTGACAGAGTGAGAGCTTGTTTCTTTTTTTTCTTTCTTTTTTTGAGTCAGAGTCTCGCTCTGCCACCCAGGTTGGCATACTTGCAGTCACCCCAGCCTTGACCTGCTGGCTCGGGCAATCTTTCCACCTCAGCCTTCCAAGGAGCTGAAACTACAGGCACCCGCTGCCATTCCCAGCTAGTTTTTTGATTTATTGTAGAGATGAGGTCTTGCCATGTTGCCCAGGCTGGTCTCGAACCCGCGGGCTTAGGCAATCCTCTCGCCTCTGCCTCCCAAAGCGTGAGCCACTGCGCTGAGCTGAGAACTTGTTTCTAAAAAACAGTTTTAATAAAAAACAAACAATTCTAGCCAGGCATGGTAGCATGCCTATAGTTCTAGCTACTTGGAAGGCTGAGGCGGAAGGATTACCGGAGCCCAGCAGGTCAAGGCTGCGGTGGCTGTGAGTGTGTCACTGCATTCCAGTCTGGGTGACAGAGTGAGAGACTCCAACTCAAAAAAAAAAAAAAAAAAATTCAACTAGAGTAAAAAAAAAAAAAAGAATAAAATTAACTGCAGCACTGCTAGGAAGATATGACTATTACAGTATTATAATAACAGTGACTATTATATAGCATTTAAAAGTGCTAGATTTAAGTTGGGCTCGGTGGCTCAGCCTGTAATCCCGCGCCTTTGGGAGGCTGAGGTGAGTGGATTGCCTGAACCCGCGGGTTCGAGACCTGCCTGGGCAGCGAGACCTCATCTCTACAATAAATCAAAAAATCAGCCGAGCGTGGTAGCGCATGCCTGTAATTCCGGCTACTTGGAAGGCTGAGATGGAAGGATCGCCGGAGCCCAGCAGGTCGAGGCTGCGGTGGCTGGGAGCGGCCACTGCACTCCAGTCTGGGTGACAACTCAAAAAAAAAAATAATAATAATAAAATAAATAAATAAATAAAAGTGCTAGATTTATAAAGAGTTCATACCAATCAACAAGAAAAAATGGCAAATTGTATTAACAATTAGCAGGGATAAATGCCCAATCATAATATGATTGGTACTCAACTTCACTCAGAATTCTAGACATTTACTACCTCTCATTGTTTTTAATCTACCAGATTAGCAAAGATTGAAAAACCACATGATACCTGTAATCCCAGAACTTCGGGAGGCAGAGGAGAGAGGACTGCCTGAGCCCAGGGGCTCAACACCAGCCTGGGCAACTTGGTGAGACCTCATATCTATGATAAATTTTTTAAAAACTTTAAATTTGCCAGGTGTGGTAGCACACACCTGTAGCTCCAGGTGCTTGGGAGGCTGAGGTAGAAGGATCTCCTGAGCCCGAGAGGTCGAGGCTGTAGTGTGGTCTTGGTGACCTTGGGCATACAACTGCATGCACTGCAGACTGGGTGACAGAGTGAGACTCAACTCAAAAAAAAAAAAGAACTGAAGAGAACTAAAACAAAACACAAAATTGTGTTAAGATTTTACATATGTAGCCGGGCTCGGTGGCTCAGTTTGTAATCCCGCGCCTTTGGGAGGCTGTGATGAGTGGATTACCTGAGCCCGCGGGTTCGAGACCCACCTGGGCAGCGAGACCGCATCTCTACAATAAATCAAAAAATTAGCCGGGCGTGGTAGCGCGCACCTGTAAGTTCGGCTACTTGGAAGGCTGAGGCGGAAGGATCGCCAGAGCCCAGCAGGTCGAGGCTGCGGTGGCCGGGAGTGGCCACTGCACTCCAGTCTGGGCGACAGAGTGAGACTCCAACAACAAAAAAAAAGATTTTACATATGTAGATTTTAAAGATGTCACAATGAAATTTATACTGTTGAAATTTACTACTACAGATTACTTTTAGTTTAAAATTAAAACAAGGTTGGCTGGATGCAGCAGCTCATGCCTGTAATCCTGAAGTTCGAGAACAGCCTAAGGCAACATAGAGAGACCTCCTTTCAACAAAAAACTAGCTGGATGTGGTGGGGGGGGCCTGTAGACCCAGCTACTTGGGAGACCGAGGCAACAGAATGGTCTGAGCTCAGGAGACCCCCGACTCAAAACAAAAAACAAACAAAACGGGGTTTGGTTTTGTTTTAGTGATACAAAAGATTTCACTAGCAATGTCTGATAAAATGTTAGGTTAAAAAACAAGAGCACATTTTGCCATGATTAAAAAAAAATTAAGAGAGAAAGTAAAAAGGGAAAGCAGATTACAGGCTGATACAAAACTACTTACTACCATACAATCCCACCCCCTCACAACCCCCACTCACACCCTGCCAAAAAAAAAAAAAAAAAAGGCAGTATCAACTGCTTAAGAAGGCAATGGCATGTAAGGTCTTTAAGTGTAGCCATACAAAAGACTATGGTTAATGTTTAAAGTGTCAAAGACTGAAGATTTCATAAACTAAAACTTAAAGGAGCCGTATAATATTATTTCCTGATCGATCATATGCCTTCTAATTCTAAAAGGCAATGACACTGAAATTAACTTGACATTCTCAAAAGCCTGTATATTAGTTTTATAAATTAGTAAGCTTATATCTTTGTATGTATGCTATATAACATAATTTATGCTTTTTTTTTGCTTGTTTTGTGTCAGTCTTACTATGTCACCCAGGCTGGAGTGGAGGGCAGTATCACAATGGCTTCTACAGCCTCAACCTCCTGAGCTCAGGTGGTCCTTCCACCTCAGCGTTCCAAGTAGCTGGAACTACAAGTGGAAGCCACCATGCCCAGATACTTGTTTGACTTACTGTGCAGACAAGTCTCGTCAAGTTGCCCAGGCTAGTCTCAAACCAGGCAATCCTCCTTTCTCTGTCTCCCAAAGTGCTGGGATTACAGGAATGAGCCACCTTGCCTGACCTCATAATTTATGTTTATATTAGCCTAAGTATTAAATAAAATAAATCCTAAAAATGACTTATCAAAAGGAAAACACAGTAAGGTATGGTGGCTTATGCCTGTAATCTCAGCACTTTGGAAGGCCGAGGCAAGAGGATTCAAGACTAGCCTGGGCAACTTGGTGAGATGTCATCTCTACAATGAACCAAAAACTTAGCTGGGCATGGAGGCACGTGCCTGTGGTTCCAGTTACTTGGAAGGCTGAGCTGGAAGGATCATCTGAGCCCAGCAGACTGAGGTTGTGGTGGCCATGAGGGTGCCACTGCATTCCAGCTTGGGTGACAGAGTGAGACTCCCATACTCAAAAAAAAAAAAAAAAAAAAAGGGAAAA
>NW_007064642.1:266177-273490 GCF_000164805.1 Carlito syrichta
GCGGGTCTCAACCCCGCGGGCTCAGGCAATCCACTCACCTCAGCCTCCCAAGACACGGGATTACAGGCTGAGTTATCGAGCCAGGCAGGCCGTGACTTTTAAATGTGGTAAGGGGAGGCATTTAGAAGGGAAGATAAGGCTGGGCGTGGTGGCTTATGTCTATAATTCCAGCACTTTGGGAGGCCCAGGTGAGAGGATTGTCTGAGTCTTCAGTTCAAGAACAGCCTGGGCAACTTAGTGAGGCCTCATCTCTACAATAAAAATTTAAAAATTAGCTGGGCATGGTAGCACACGTCTGTGGTTCTAGCTACTTGGAAGGCTGAGGCAGAAGGATCACCTGAGCCCAGCAAGTTGATGCTGGAGTGGCTGTGAGTGTGCCACCGCACTTCAGCCTGGGTCAGCCTGGCTGACCAGCCTGTCAGCCTGGGTGACAGAGTGAGATTCCAACTCAAAAAAAAAAAAAAGAAAAAGAAAGAACATTAATTGGGTGTGATGGCACATGCCTCTAATTCCAGCTACTTTGGAAGGCTGAGGCAGAAGGATCAATCTCCTGAGTCTAGCAGGTCAAGGCTGCGGTGGCCGTGAGTATGCCATCCAGCCTGGGTGACAGAGTGAGACTTCAACTAAAAAAAAAAAGCGAAGATAAAACAAATAAAAGCACTAAGAAGTGAAAATTTTGAAATAGGAAAAATAAACCTCTAATTATATAGCCAAATAAACAATCCAAATCCCTACTTAGAAACATTGTGATGATTTTTTATTTAATACTTAAGTATTTAAAAGAAATATATAATCTAGTCAAAAAGTAGAACTTTTAGTCCCTACCAATAAAATGGATCATAAATCACTTTTTCTAACATAAAACAGCATTTCCATACCAGCTAGATTAGTAATAAGAATTCATAGATTGCAAGCAGTTCCATATACAATATTACCAGCTGAGATTTACTGTAATTTCTCTTACTTTCAAAAGTTTTATTTTAACCCTTTCAAAATAAAATACAAGGACTTTATTATTTAAAATTTTAACTGTTTTCCTTAGTACTCAAAAATGTATTCCTTTGGAAGGCAATTAAGTAGAATACTGAAGCTTCAAAATCCTCAGAGGCCTAAGAAACACCAGGTAAATATTTTCCTCAGTCTCGGCACTGACTTAGCAACAATTTAAAGCACAATTAACTGAGAGAAATGTTTCAAAGACAAAATATACCAATATGAGAATAACTGTCAAAGGATACTGAAGGTTTTTCCAAAAAATGCCATCAAAATTCACTTAGCAACCACATATTTAATATATTAGAATACTGTTTTAATCTTTCTAACTATAGCGAGGCTGACATCATTTTGAGTTACGATAATTAGCAAAATGAAAAAGTATACTCTCTACAGAGGCTAATACAAATAGGTTCTGACTCCCTGCAGACAAAACCAATTAGAATTCAGTGTCAAAAGCAGTCTTTTTAGTTTACAAAGAATAACATTAACTAAGAATTTTTAAAAATTGCATGTGGTCTGCGAAACCCAGTCATCACAGAATAAATGTACTCATATGATTTTAAGCCAGCAGAACCAAGATCAGTTTTCCAAAACCATATTTATATGCATATAGTTTCTGAGTTATCAACATTAACACAAAATTTCAGTGCAAAACTTTGAAGATCCAAACAAAGAAACTTATCTTAGTGACTATTTTAAGGCAAGTCAGCACATCTTTCAATCAAGGATCACATGATTAACCTTAGAAATTTGAGTAATACACATATGAAACAATGTAGAAGCCCATTTTTTCAACCAGTTAATGGTTTTAAGTTCAGTGATATGTCCTTAAACACCCTCACAAATGCAAAAAAGGTAGAACCTCTATAAACACCTCTTCCAAAGGACAAGCAGCCTTACCATTTATGAGCCCTCATGGAACCCAGCAGCCACTCACAGGTAGGTGTCTATCAGGAAAGCTTCGTAATACAAGGAACCGTATTCAAGTCTTCCAAGCACAAATAAAATGCATTAGATAATATTGCTTACTCCTCCCTTTGCTTCTTCTCTTACGGTAGGTTTGGCACCAACTAGCTTTCATTAGCCACCATTTGTTCAAAAGCTGTTTAAGTATCTCCCATCAACAGTGAGCTCTCTAGCAAAATACATTTTATTTGTAAGGTTTTCTTTTTGGATTGTGGAACCACTTTGTTCCTTAAGTTGAGGGTTCTTTAATTGCATACAGAATTGATCATATGTGATTTTTTCTGGAAAGGTTCACAGCTTTCACCAAGATCTTAAAGGGGTCTTGAAAACAAGGGTGGTGTTGCTCCTGTCATACCAGTGAGGCTAAGGCAGGAGAATCGCTTAAGCTCAGGAGTTTGAGGCTGTAGTGAACTATGATCAAGCTAGTAAATAGCCACTGCACCCTGGCCTAGACATCACAGCAAGTGTGTCTGTCTGACTCTTTCTCTCTGATATAACGGGTAAGACATTTTTCCCTAAAAATGTCAGCAAAGGGGCAATACAATTATAGAACAGAAGAGATAAGCTGAAAGTCAGAAGACCTGAATTTGACTTTTGGTCCTTTCCTTTACCACAACTTAAGGGACCACAACTTCTTTCAAAAAGTACAAAGCCAGGTGTGGTGGTTCATGCCTGTGATCTCAACTCTTTGAGAGGCTGAAGAGGAAATGACTGCTTCAGGCCAGGAGTTTGAGACCAGCCTGGGCACCATAGCGAGACCCTGCCTCTACAAAAAATTAAAAGTTAGCCAGGCACAGTGACACATGCCTGTAGTCCCAGCAACTTGGGAGGCCAAAGTGAGAGAACCACTTGAACCCTGGAGTTCAAGGCTGCAGTGAGTTATGATCACGCCACTGCACTCTAGCCTGAATAATAGTTTGGAGGGGAGGGGGACAGAAGAAGGAGGGAGGGAGGGACGAAGGAAGGACAACTACCTTTTAGGACTATGATGAGAACTGAGTCTACAAAAATGAAGGTTTTTATTTAAACTGTAAAGCAAAAACAAGTTCTGACCACTGAAATATAATTGTCTCTAAAAAAAAAAAAAAAAAAAGACACTGCAAACTTAACTTCCAAGGAGCATCTGACCTGTAAACTTTACTTTTAAGACTCCTATCCTTCCAGCCTAACTCTAGTCAGCATTTAGTTGTCAATTAGCACTTTTTTTTTTTTTGAGTGGAAGTCTCACTCTGTCACCCAGGCTGAAGGGCAGTGGCACGCTCCTGGCCACCGCAGCCTCAACGTGTTAGGCTCAGGCAGTCCTTCCACCTCAACATTCCAAGTAGCTGGAACTACAGGCATGCATCACCATGCCTGTCTAATTTTTTGATTTATTGTAGAGATAAGGTCTACCCAAGTTGCCCAGGCTGGTCTCGATCCCATGGGCTCAGGCAATCCTCTCACTTTAGCCTCCCAAAGTGCTGGGATTATAGGCATGAGCCACTGCACCCGGCCTACTAGCATTTTTTATCATGGGCATTTTAACACAGGTTAAAGGGCTCCCCTTTATTTCCCCCTTGTTATTTCTCCAATGTTCATTTTTAAAACACAGACATTTACCTTTACCTTGTACAATAAAATAAATGCTAAAGAGGATAGATTCTAGAGTCACACTGCTGTTTCTTTCTTTTTTTTTTTTTTGAGTTGGAGTCTCACTCTGTCACCCAGACTGCAGTGCAGTGGCTGCTCCTGGCCACTACAGCCTCGACCTGCTTGGCTCTGGCAAGCCTTCCACCTCAGCCTTCCAAGTAGCCAGAACTACAGGCGCGTGCTACCATGCCTGGCTCATTTTTGATTTACTATAGAGATGAGGTCTCGCCAAGTTGCCCAGACGGGTCTCGGACCTGCGGGCTCCGGCTCAGGTAATCCATTCACCTCAGGCTCCCAAAGCGCTGGGATTACAGGTTGAGCTACTGAGCCTGATTCAAATCCTGTTTCTACTGTGTGATTTTGTACTGGGTTAAATTTTCTGTACCATGGGAATATGTAAAAAGAGGCTAACTGACAGGTTTAAGTAAAATAATACATGTAAAACCCTCAGATAGGTGCTTGACATTTACTTAACTTTATTTAAGTAAATGCAAAAAATTTTAGTTATTAGGAAAACGCTCATGTTGCAAAACTTTAGTTTCCAGGAGGCCTAATGTAACCTTGTTTTTAAAAGATTAGAAGATACTGTTAGATTTTCATGCTTAAAAAGCTTCTTCTAAGATTGTTTTAAATATACAGTTCAAGGGTAAAGGCAGACAACAACGGGTGTGCTGAGAGTAGAGCTACTGGGATGGCAATGAAATGCAACTTCCATATGGTAAGAAGTAGGTAACACTGTAGCCAGTAAGCCAGTGTAAGGTCCACATTAGCACTGCTTCACATTTACCGTGCCATTTCCTGTAGTATGTCCACTACGCAAAACTTCCTGACTGCATGTTTGCTCACTGAGGCAAAAGTTAAACAACAGGAATAGAATAGGTTTAAAATAATTTTTCTCAATATAAATGTAAGGTTTATTACTGAAATTTTAGAAAATATATTTTTAAAAAAGAAGAAATCAGTCATAATCTCAAAGAACACCTGTTAACATTTTGGTACATACCACTGTCATCTTTAAAAAATGCTTAATTTCATAATTTTAAACAGGAAAAAAATTATATTGCCTTTTATTTACCTTACTACTAACGCTTAATATTTCACTGTATTGACATTTTTAAACATTTTCTTATTATTGAATATTTAGGTTATTTCCTTTACATTCCAATGTTATTCAATACTATAAACAAAACATCCCATACTTAGTAGAAAGATGTCTTTGTTTTAGTCTCACTCAAAGGTCATGTTTTATCTCATATCTCAGCTACAGGGAAAAAACAAAAACAAAGAAGAGCTTGATCACAGTGATCATTGTACCTGAGACTCCCCTATAAGCATTATGGCTTGCCGGGTGTGGTGACTCAAGCCTATAATCTCACAACTTTGGGAAGTTGAGGTGAGAGGATTGCCTGAGTCCAGGGGTTCCAGAACAGCCTGGGCAACCTGGCGAGACCTCATCTCTACAATAAATCAAAAAATTAGTCAGGCTAGTAGTGGCACACCCCTGTAGCTACTTGGAAGACTGAGGCGGAAGGATCGCCTGAGCCTAGCAGGTCAATGCTGCAGTGATCGTGAGCATGCCACTGTAACTCCAGTCTGGGTGACAGAATGAGACTCAAACCCAAACTCAAACTCAAAAAAAAAAAAAAGAAAAAGAAAAGAAAAAATTATCACAGCATATTCTGGTTCAATAGATACCAACTGCATATAAGTGTAGAATGGCTTTATGGGAGGGATTTAAAATTAAAACTGCCTTCCTAAAACAGTGCCATGGATGATTTAATAAATTCTTCTGAACAAGTAAAAATTCTAAGTAGAAAAGTTAATTTTAAATGTCTCTGTAAAGTCAAAGGTATAAAGTATGAAGTCACAAGATCTGTTAAAAATGTGCCAATTAGACTGGGTGTGGAGGCTCACGCCTATAATCCCAGCACTTTGGGAGACGGATGTAAAAGGACTGCTTGAGCCTAGGAGTTTCAGACCAACCTAGGCAACATAGTGAGACCTTGTCTCTACAAAAAAAGTTAACCAGACGTGGTGGCGCATGTCTGTAGTCCCAGCTACTCAGGAGGCTGAGGCAGGACGGCCTGAGCCCAGGAGGTTGAGGCCGCTGTGAGCCATGATTATGCCACTACACTCCAGTCTGGAAGACAGTGAGACCTGGACTCAGAAAACACATATATTTTTTTGCCAATTAAAAACACCTGAGGATCAAACTTTGTAAACAAACAAACAAAAAAAATAGGAATAATTAAGTAAAAACCGAGCATGCACGCTCTTTAATTAGAGATACGGGTAATTATATCAAGTGAGGTTCATATTGTCGCACAGAGTTTACTGTAATGTACCCTTTTTGAAAAATCAGGGCTGGGCTCGGTGGCTCAGCCTGTAATCCCATCACTTTGGGAGGCCGAGGCGAGTGGATTGCTTGAGCCTGCGGGTTCAAGATCATCCTGGGCAACTTGGTGAGACATCGTCTCTACAATAAATCAAAAATTAGCCGGCATGGTAGTGCATGCCTACAATTTCAGCTGTTTGGAAGGCTGAGGCAGAAGGATCGCTGGAGCCCAGCAGGTCAACACTGGGGTGGCCATGAGTGTGCACTGCACTCCAGCCTGGGTGACGGAGTGAGACGCCAACTCAAAAAGGAAAAAGAAAAAAAGAAAAGAAAAATCAGTTGCCAATAAGCTCAGTCTTACCATTAAAACAAACAAACAAAAATGTGCCAGTGGACAAATTCCAACAATGGAGTTTCCTACAAAATATCTGACTAGTCAATAATCCTCAAAACGGTCAACATCATAAAAAAATAAGTCTGAAAAACTACCACAGTCAAGAACTTTTTTTTTTTTTTTTGAGTTGGAGTCTCATTCTGTCGCCCAGATTGGAGTGCAGTGGCCGCTCCTGGCTACCGCAGCCTCGACCTGCTGGGCTCTGGCGATCCTTCCGCCTCAGCCTTCCAAGTAGCCGGAATTACAGGCATGTACTACCACGCCCGGCTGATTTTTTTTGATTTATTGTAGAGATGAGGTCTCGCTGCTCAGGCGGGTCTCGAACCCGCGGGCTCAGGCAATTCACTCACCTCAGCCTCCCAAAGGCGCGGGATTACAGGCTGAGCCACTGAGCCCGGCTAGCCAAGATCTTAAAGAGACATGAAAACTAAATGTAATATGGTATCCTGGATGGAAACCTAGAACACCAAAGGCATTTTATGTAAAAATAAGGAGATTTGAATAAACTATGGATGTTAATTAGTAACAATATTAGTTCATTAATTGTAACAAATGTGTCATATTAATGCAAGATGTTTTCTTTTTTGAGTTGGAGTCTCACTCAGTTGCCCAGACTGGAGTGCAGTGGCTGCTCCCGGGTAATATTTTTGATTTATTATAGAGATGAGGTCTCGCCAAGTTGCCCAGGCGGGTCCTGAACCCACAAGTTCAGGCAATTCACTCACCTCGGCCTCCCAAAGCATGGGATTACAGGCTGAGCCACCAAGCCTGGCCACAAGATGTTTAAAAAGGGAAACTAGGAGCTGGGCTCAGTGGTTCAGCCTGCAATCCCGTGACTTGGAAGGCTGAGGTGAGTGGATTGCCTGAGCCCGCGGGTTCGAGACCCGCCTGGGCAGGCGAGACCTCATCTCTACAATAAATCAAAAATCAGCTGGGTGTGGTAGCGAGCGCCTGTAGTTCCAGCTACTTGGAAGGCTGAGGCGGAAGGATCGC
>NW_007064642.1:273592-282157 GCF_000164805.1 Carlito syrichta
AAAAAAAAAAAAAAAAAAAAAAGTGAAACTAGGTGGGTGGGGAAGGTATGAGAACTTTGTACTATCTTGTCAATTTTTCTGTAAATCTAAAACTATTCTAAAGAAAAATAAAGCCGAGCTGAGCACAATCGCTCCTGACTGTAATCCCAGCACTTTGGGAGGCGGAAGCAAAAGGGATGCCTGAGCCCAGGGGTTCAAGACCAGTTTGAGCAACTTGGTGAGACCTTGAATCTACATGAAATTGTTATAGCTGAACTGTGAGAAAAGATTTGTCAACACGTAGAGAGTCAAATTTGAGTCCTTTATTAGCTGGCAGTTGAGAGCAGGCTAGTGCCAAAAAGAACTCTCAACCTTGAACAGAGTAAGCAGCAGGGGGTTTATAAAGGCAAAAACCACAAAAGCTGTATAGTTATGATTATATTTTGGCAGAACATTTGGTTTTGGTTGTGCAAGGGTACAGATAGCTATGGAATTTGCCATTAGGGAGTCTCCAAGCGTGAGGGAGAACAAGGGTGTGGGCTTGTGATTACAGGAAAGTTACAATTTGTGATTACAGGAAGGTTACACGGGGGGTAATCTCTGGGTATGAACAGCTAAAATGGAGACTATGTTACAAAATGAAGTTACTTATGTTAAGCAAGCTATTACAGGCTATTACTGGTCTTACAGATAGATATTTCAAAATCAAAAAAATTACCTGGGTGTGGTAGCGCATACCTGCAGTACCAGCTACTTGGAAGGCTGAGGCAGAAGAATCACCTGAGCCCAGCGGGTGAGCATGCCACTGCACTTCAGCCTGAGCGACATAATGAGATGCCAATGCAAATAAATAAATAAATAAAGCCTATTTTAAAATTGGATCCGTTTTTGTGTTTTATGTTCCAAACCGTTTTGACACCCAACAAAGAGAGCTCTCAAAAAGTAAAGCACAATCTTATCTGGTTATAAATTTTCTAAAACTAATAAAATGACAAAATTAGACCCAAAAGGCCCACTTCAATATTTCAGTTATTGGTTATATGGGGATGCTGTTTCTCCTTTGGAAAAACCTTTTAAGTCGGATGTGGCAGCTCATGCCTGTAATCCCAGCACTTGCGGAAGCCGAGCATTGTTTAAGGCCTAGAGTTTACAAGACCAGCCTGGGCAACACAGCAAGAACCTGTATCTAAAGAAATAAAAAAGCCTTATAAATTTTCAATTTATAGAAGCAACAGATCGTGAAGAATGAGTTTTTACTGAACCCTCTACTTATTTTATAATGGCCTCTTCAAAGGATGAGCAAAGAAAGAAACCACTTATTCACAGATCCTAGCTTTATCCCTACTGAGTCAAGCCTTTGCAGAAGCAAGTTTCACTTTTTAATATAACTCTCAAAGCTTTGGCCTTAGGACCCCTTCAAAATCTTAAAAACTGAAGACCCCAAAGAGCATTAAGTGATGTGGATTATATATACATATAAGTTTTTATCACAGAAATTAAAATTGAGGCTTTTTAAAATGAATTAATTTATTTAATCTTTTATGAATTGTTTTATTTTACAAATATTTGCAAATCTCTTTAAAGTCCAGCTTAGTAGAAATAAGCTTGATTTTAATTTCTTCTGTAATCAGGTGCAGTACATTGTTTTAGCTTAAAGTAAATAAAGAAAATCTGGCCTCACACCAATAATTTAGTTGAAAGAAAGTTCTCTTGGACCCACTGAAAGGGTCTTGGGAACCCTCCAAGGGTTCTCAGCCCATACATGCAAACAACTGCCCTACTGGATATCCTACAGATCATCCCATCCATTTGTTCCTCCAAAGAGCTCTGTCAATCCAGATTTAAAAAGCAGCCCCTTTAAGTGTTTTCTCCATTCACCAATAATGATTTATTTGTATAATGCCAACATTTTTAGAAAAGGTATACCTGGGGCAACCCAGTCTTCCCAGAAGTCCTACCACTAAAAAAGATCCTGAAAATACCAACACTATCACATTTGTAGACTTTTAATAAACATTACTAAAGAATACTAAGTACCAACAGATATGAACCTCTATTAAAATTTTAAGTCTTACAGATAGGCCCTCATGAAAGCAATAAGTTTTAATGAACATGTTTCAAACATTATTTCAGTTTCTTTTTTTTTTTTTTCAAGTTGAATTCTCACTCTGTCACCCAGGCTGGAGTGCAGTGGCACACTCACGGCCATCCCAGCATTGACCTACCAGGCTCAGGTGATCCTTTCACCTCAGCCTTCCAAGAAGCTGGAACTACAGGCATGCGCCACCATGGCTGGCCAATTTTTTAATTTATCGTAGAGACTGAGGTCTCACCAAGTTGTTCAGGCTGGTGGAACCCCTGGGCTCGACAATCCTCTCATCTTGGCCTCTCAAAGTGCTGGAATTATAGGCGTGAGTCGCCATGCCCGGCTAATTTCAAGTTCCTTTTTTTTTTTTTTTTTGAGTTGGAGTCTCACCCTGTCGCCCAGACTGGAGTGCCGCTCCCGGTCACCGCAGCCTCCACCTGCTGGGCTCCGGTGATCCTTCCGCCTCAGCCTTCCGAGTAGCCGGAATTACAGGCATGCACTACCACGCCTGGCTGATTTTTTTATTTTATTGTAGAGATGAGGTCTCGCTAAGTTGCCCAGGCGGGTCTCGAACCCGCGGGCTCAGGCAATCCACTCACCTCAGCGTCCCAAGGCGCGGGATGATAGGCTGTGCCACCGAGCCTGGCTGGTATTGACATTTTAAGTCAAAAACTGCTCTAATTTCAAGTTCTTAATCGTAAATATTTGGAAAAGTAAGGCATTGTTTCTATGGACTATCTATTAGTAAATAAAAATACATTGGTGATAAAGGGACAAACCATAGTATTTATTTGGTAAGCATTAGTCCCATTAAATTTATCTTTCGCCACTTAATACATTTTGGCACTAATAATTCCTATCTGCAGGTCCTCTAAATGCCTTAAATGTATTACTGTCAAAACCAAGGGAAAATAGAAAATTGTCCTTTCATGAATTTTGCATACTAAACCTCAAAGAAATAAAAAGTCCTGCCACACCACTTTACAGAAACTAATGAAGTATTGTTTATAAACAATAGAGTAAGGGAGCTAACTAGACAACATGGAAGATCTTTTTTTTTTTGGGTTGGCGTGCAGTGGTCACTCCCGGCCATCGCAGTCTCGACCTGCTGGGCCTGGGCAATCCTTCCGCCTCAGCCTTCCAAGTAGCTAGAACTACAGGCGCGCACTACCATGCCCGGCTAGTTTTTTTTTTTTGAATTGGAGTCTCACTCTGTCGCCCAGACTGGAGTGCAGTGGCCGCTCCCGGCCACCGCAGCCTCGACCTGCTGGGCTCCAGCCATCCTTCCGCCTCAGCCTTCCAAGTAGCTGGAACTACAGGCGCACGCTACCTCGCCCGGCTAATTTTTGATTTATTGTAGAGATGAGGTCTCGCCAAGTTGCCCAGGTGGGTCTCGAACCCGCGGGCTCAGGCATTCCACTCACCTCAGCCTAATTTTTAATTTATTGTAGAGATGAGGTCTCGCCAAGTTGCCCAGGCGGGTCGCGAACCCAGAAGATCTTACTTTCCCAAAATTTCCCTAGCTGAAGTGTATCAAAGTTACTTAATGGGGTGATTCATACAGATTTTGGCATACCCTCAAAGTCTTATCAGACCTGTAATGGAGACCTCCTTTTATAATTCACCAAGAAGGATTCTGAGAAAGCTAACTAAATCCCTAGAATGACAACATGATGTGAGTTAATCATGAAACATTTCACATCATTCATAGACATCTTATGATACTGAAGTTATTGAACAAGGCAGACAGCAGACACTCTCACAACTGTGCTGTCCATTGTGTCCTTCACAACACAACTGCCCTTTAATAAACTCACCTTTCTTAATTGAAAAAAAAGTCACTGTATGAGACCAAAAGAAATTTGAGATCCTTCTCCCCCACATCAATTAAAATTGGTACACATGACTTCTGCATATCTACACCAAGCCAAGTTGTAATCAAGTAGCAACAGTGCTAGTTTTTCATAAGAAAGTTATTAAATAAGTAGCTTTTATTGTTTGTTTGTTTGTTTTCCATATCCAGGATCCTAGTGAAGAAAAAACAATTTCTGGCATAAAACTAAGACTTTAAAGGTTAAGGAAAAGATACACACTTCAGAAAGATTCCAAAAATAATTCATTTGTCAGGGGGAAGGGGTTTATAACAAGTTGGACTCTGCTCCCTCAACCTTCCCTTCTCTAAGCAACACCCAAACCTACGTGGGCACCAAGGGCAGCAAAAGTTAAACATCTCACACCCTAACTTTAAGGTCTCATTAGATCAGTAAATATGCTCTACTTTTAGTTTTTTCAAACTGGTCACTCCTGAGGTTCAACATCACAGTCAGGAAAGAGATAGTAGTGAGATTAAAAATCAGATTGCAAAATCTTTGCTGTGCCAATGTTCTATCTAAAGAAGACACAATTGCAACCGTATTTTAAAAAGAAAAGTAAATTAATTAAGCCATATATTTCACTAGATGCAAATATTTAACAGCTATTTAGCCCACTTCAATTCAGATATATTAACTGTAAGCCTAACATGAACTGTGAATAATTTTAGAGTATTCATGATCCCTAATAGCAATATCTGACAACTAGAATTGGCTAGGAAACTGCTGTTTACTCCACTGATCGTTTAATATTTACACAAGGTCAACCTGCCAATCTATTCAATATACTCATAATTCTGACTGCTGAAGTTTGAATGTTTGTGCCCCTCCCAAACCTCATGCGTTGAAATTTAAATGCCAACTTGATCGTGGGCCTTTAGGAGGTGACTAAAGGATAGTGGGCCTTTAGGAGGTAACTTTAGCAGAGCCCTCACAATTGGGATAAATGACTTTGCAAAAGGGATGGAGGGACCTAGTCCAAGCCCTTTTCACCCTCCACCAGGAAAGAACACAGCACTCAAGACACCATCTTGGAAGCAGAGAGACCGAGCTCTCACCAAACCTGCTTCAAACCTGCCAGCATCTTGCTCTTGGATTCCCTGTCTCCAGAACTGTGAGAAGAAGGTCTCTATTACTTATAAATTACCCAGTCTGTGGCATTTTATTATAGCCACACAAATGGGCTAAGATACCAACCAAGCTTCAAGGCTAGATCTCCTGCTTGAAAGAGATAAGGAAGTAGTAAGACACAGGCATGCTCAATTTAGGATGGTGGATAAGTAAGATCTTAAAATAAACTTATCCTATGATATATCTCAGACCATGTCATAGAGTTAGCACGTGTCAACTGATTTATTTTTTTCACATTTATTGTTATATTCCAAAATAAAAGTTTTTGAAAGATAACCCACTGTAAGTCAAAATTATGAGGGAGTTGCAGCCTAACAAAACTAGTCCTCATTTGAATGGTTGCCCAGTATCAATGGAATATATTGAATAGAAACTGTAATTATCTACTTCTCCAAGGTTTTGCAGCTGTGCATAGTGTTGAGACTTTAAAAATCATCACCATTAAGTCTGAAATACTACTAACAAACCTGCTTTCTTCTCCTAATCTTCCCAATACCACCCCTTCTTGGTGCCTCCAAATCTTATTCGTTCCTTAAATGTTCATGTTTCTAAGGGTTGTCAGGACCTTCATTCTCATTCTATACCCTTATTTCCTCTCCCCAACCCCAACCCAACCCAGGTAAAGCAAAGCCTTCTGAGACACCCTAGGCAGCTCCCTTTCTCCATACTCCACCCATCCCCATATTCCCCCAACCCTCTAAGCACTCCATATACAACTTCTGTTCCTTGCACACTTGAAGATCTTTCTCACCAATAGATTATGAGTTTCTTTAAGTCCAAGTAGTTTAACTAATGTCTGAAATCCTGGAACTTTAACACAATGCCTGGCACATACTGATATATCAATAAAAGTACTGAATTGAACCCACACCAACTCCAAAGTCCCAAAATTAATTTATTCAACAGAGTTGATAAAAAGAATTCCCCAGTTTTCTGTAGAATTGAGAATTCTACAAAAAATCTTAAAATATTCATTATATAGTTCAAAGATATATCTTACAAATAGAAGAGGGGGAAAGCCACAAGGTTAGTAAAGAAGAAAGAAAGAAAAAAAAAAAAAAGAAGTTATAGAGGAAACCAGAAGAATGGACTGCCACTAAGTACAATTCTTAAAAGCCCCAAACCCACACCCTACACAAATCCCTGAAGCCAGCCTCCTACTGGAAAATCTGGTGACTGTTCTCAATTTGTCCAAAGTGCACCCTATTGGATGACAGCCTCCCTGTGAGAGGGAAAAGCTTAAATGTCTGGAATTTTACAAAGTGGAGGTTATACTCCAAAAATTCTCTCTATATAGACCTCTCTCATTCATCTCTACTCCCTTTCCCCTGTCCCATAAATAACACAACACCAGAGTTAAAATCCTAAGAGCTCGTACCTCCCCCATCTCTTCAAGTTAAAGCCTGATGAGGATGATATGTTACCATCTGGTTTAAATATACCAAATGATGAGTTGGTATAACCACACAGAAAACTGGGAGCAACTTGCATTAAAGACCTTGTAATTATGTGGGTTTGATAGTGACTTGTTCTTTGTTTCTGGAGTTATGTGATTAGAGTAATATTTCGGTATCTGGAGTCTCATAGGAATGCATGCTTAATAAAAGCTCCAACATAGCGCTCAAAATATTTAGTTTTAGTTCTCTAAATGTTACAATTTGATCAAGCTGGTGAGATGGCAAGAATTAACTCAAGAATGTGTTAGGCACAGTAGCTCATGCCTGTAATCCAAGCACTTCAAGGAGCTGAGACAGGAGGAAACTTTGAGACCAGGAGTTCAAGACCAGGCTGGCAAAATAGTAAGACCTCGTCTCTACAAAAAGGAATTAAAAAATTAAGAGCTGGGTGGGTGGCTAACACCTGTAATCTCAGCACTTTCGGAGGCAGAGGCAAGAGGATTGCCTGAGCCCAGAGGTTTGAGATCAGCCTGGGCAACTTGGCGAGACCTGTCTCTACAATAAATTTTTTAAAATTTAGCCGGGTATGGTGGTATGCACCTGTAGTTCCAGCTACTTGGAAGACTGAGGCAGAAGGATCACCTGAGCCCAGCAGGTTGAGGCTGCGGTGGCCATGAGCATTTCACTGCACTCCAGCCTGGGTGACAGTGAGATTTCTACCCAAAAAAAAAAATCAAAAACTTAGCTGGGCATAGTGGCTGAAGCAGAAGAATTGCCTGAGTCCAGAAGGTCAAGGCTGTGCTGGGCTGTGATCGTGCCACTATACTACTGCCTAAAGTGACAGAATGAGACCCTGACTCAAAAAAAAAAAAGCACAAAAATCTGCCTAGGGCCACATACAGCAGGGAAGAGAAATCTTAGCCTATTTGTCTACTCCCAACTAAATTACCTAATATTTGAAGATTTAAAACTTGGCATATGCACCACTAGGAAGGAGTATTTTAATACATCTAGAAAACAGTATTATTAAGAAAATTGCTTCATTCAAGACAAAAAAAGCCCCCACACATACACATTAAAGGCAGAGTAGAAATAAAGTATGCAGTAGTCCCCGTCTTATCCAAGGGACACGTTCCAAGTCCCTCAGTACATGTCTGTAACTGTGAACCCTATATATACTGTTTTTTTCTATATATACATACCTATGATAAAATTTAATTTATAAATTAGGCACAATAAGAGATTAACAACAACAATAATTTTAAAATCTGCTACAATAAAAGTTATTGTGAATGTGGTCTTTCTCTTTCTCTCCAAATATCTTATTGTACTGTACTCGCCAATTTTCAGACCACGGTTGCTGAAACCATATCAGCAGTTTTGCTTTCCTTGGATAAGAGGGGACTATGAGGGGGGACCCCAAAAGAACCATAATTATCTCCCCCACTAGGTAAGTCTAGGAACCCATCAGCATCAGTGTACCAGCTAGCATTCTAAGAGGCTGCTTTAAGCCTCAGTGTTTTTGGGATTCTTTCAACACGTTTGCCCATTTCATGATGAGTGATTTACAAGCACCCCTGCCCACACTGCAATGAACGCTTAGCAGTTTGACCAAAAACGGCATGACCCCATGCCCTACCCCTCTATTCACCCATCTTGCCCCAAATAAATACACAACTTTTAATAAATAAATTCACAGTTTCTTCAGTGGCCCCTTGTACATGAGTCCACTTATGAGGCAATGTTTTAAGGTCTAATAACAGAAGATGTATTTGAACAAAAATTTGGGAAAATTCAAGTATCTATGATTATGCAAAGGTTCTAATTAGCTTTATTTTTTAAAAAGTTTGTCTAACTGTTAAAGAATAAAATATAATTTGGCTCTGATCCCGAAGAGCTTTTTTATTCTTATTTTTTTATTTTTTGAGTTGGAGTCTCACTCTGTCACCCAGATAGGAGTGCAGTGGCTGCTTCCAGCCACCGCAGCCTCGACCTGCTGGGCTCCGGCGATCCTTCCGCCTCAGCCTTCCGAGTAGCCGGAATTACAGGCACGTGCTACCACGCCCGGCTGATTTTTTGATTTATTGTACAGAAGAGGTCT
>NW_007064642.1:282292-287683 GCF_000164805.1 Carlito syrichta
GAGAGGATTGCCTGAGCCCACGGGTTCGAGACCAGCCTGGGCAACTTGGTGAGAACTCATTTCTACAATAAATCAAAAATTTAGCTGGGTGTGGTGGTGTGCCCCTGCGGTTCCAGCTGCTTGCAAGGTTGAGGCAGAAGGATCGCCTGAGCCCAGGAGGTCCAGGCTGCAGTGCCTGTGCGCATGCCACTGCATTCCAGCCTGGATGACAGAGTGAGACTCCAACTCAAAAAAAAAACAACTAAATAAACCTTTCTCCTGTCACCTCTTTTACTCCCTCCCCAACTTTACAAGCAGAATAACTGCAAAAATATTAGACTCCATCTGCTGACCACTTCCTGTCAGACATGAATGTGGTTATTTAAATTATTTGTTGGTTAAGTATAATGCCCTTTTATTTGCATGGCTTCCACACCAGCCATCTCATACTAGGGGAAATTTAAATAAGTATAAACCCCTCTTAACACAAATTTCACCAAGTATAAACTCCTGACTCTATATGTGTCCACAAGATACACTGATTAACCTTCAAATTTTCTGAAATAAAGTGACAATCTTATCTAAAAATAATTTTAATCACACTGATTTTTTTTTTTTTAAAAGACACAGGTATAGAAAAACTTCATATAAATCAATAGAAATACTTTATTCTATGTATTCTAGTTTTGATGCTGGGCTTTTTCCTTTTCAAGTTTCACTTTAAAAATCTCTTCACTGTAAGGAAAAATGAGGGATATGTATTTGGTACTAACCCTTGTCTGACTAAATCTGTCCCCGGACTCTTCTTAGCAATGAGCAAATAAAGCTTTGGGATTTAAGCTTCTTGCAATCCATCAATTAATTAATCTGGACAGCAGCCCTAGGTCAGTGTCAGATCCCCTTATAGCAGATGAGAAGGCATACGTCGGGGCAAAATGACTTTGTCCAAGGTCATAATAGAATTAGATTCAAGATTCTACTACCTATTTTTTTTTAAATCTAGAAACAATACCCCCTCCTGTCCTCTTTTACATAATAGAGGAACTGGCTTTTTAAAAGCAATAAACATACACATAAACCTTATTTTTTTATCCCTGCAAAACATGTGTTAAATTTTATAGCAATTTACAAGATTTTACCATATGAAATGAAATCAACAAGTTCTAAAAAGTGATACAATATGTGATCTTCTGCCCAGTGGCATTTCCTATCTTAGAAATAAAGTTATTATTTCAGAAGTGAGGGAGAAGCCCTTAGTTTTTAAGGGATTATTAATAGAAAATATTTTTCAGCCGGGCTCGGTGGCTCAGCCTGTAATCCTGCGCCTTTGGGAGGCTGAGGTGAGTGGATTGCCTGAGCCCACGGATTCGAGACCCGCCTGGGCAACTTGGCGAGACCTCAACTCTACAATAAATAAAAAAATCAGCTGTGTGTGGTAGCACATGCCTTTAATTCTGGCTACTCGGAAGGCTGAGGCGGAAGGATCACTGGAGCCCAGCAGGTGAGGCTGCGGTGGCCGGGAGCGGCCACTGCACTCCAGTCTGGGCAACAGAGTGAGACTCCAACTCAAAAAAAAAAAAAAGAAAATATTTTTCGGAGTCTGGCACAGTGGCCGACGTCTGTAATCCCAGCACTTTGAGAGGTGGAGGTGAGAGGATTGCCTGAGTCTGAGCCCAGGGTCGTTTGAGACCAACCTGGGTAACTTGGAAAGACTTAGTCTCTACAATAAATCAAAAAATTAGCCGGGCATAGTGGCACATGCCTTTGGTTCCAGCTACTGGGAAGGCTGAGGCAGAAGGATCGCCGGAGCCCAGCAGGTCAAGGCTGTGGTAACCATGAGTGTGCCACTGCATTCCAGCCCGGGAGACAGAGTGAGACACTGACTTCAAAAAAAGAAGAAGAAAAAATATTTTTCAGGCCAGGTGCCATGGCTCACACCTGTAATCTCAGCACTTTGGGAGCTGGAGGTAGGAGGACTGCTTGAGCCCTGGAGTCCAAGACCAACCTGGGTAACATAGCAAGATCTTGCCTCTACAAAAAAAAAAAAAAAAATCAAAAAATTAGCCAGGAGTAGTGGCACATGACTGTAATCCCAGTTATTTGGGAGGCTGAAAGGGAAGCAACAGTCTGAGCCCATAAGGTCAAGGCTACAGTGAGCTGTGATTATACTATTATACTCCTGCCTGGTGACAAGAGTGAAACCATGACAACAAAAGAAAAAGAAAAGAAGCCAGGCTTGGTGGCTCAGCCTGTAATCCCGCACCTTTGGGAGGCTGAGGTGAGTGGACTGCCTGAGCCCGCAGGTTCGAGACCCACCTGGGCAACTTGGTGAGACCTCGTCTCTACAATAAATCAAAATGAGCCAGGTGTGGTAGCGTGCGCCTGTAGTTCCAGTACTTGGAAGGCTGAGGCAGAAGGATCGCCAGAGCCCAGCAGGTCAAGGCTGCGGTGGCCGGGAGCGGCCACTGTACTCCAGTCTGGGTGATGGAGTGAGACTCCAACTCAAAAAAAACAAAAAGAAAAGAAAAGAGAAAATATTTTTCAATGACCTAGTTTTTAAATTGCCCATTTTGAAAAAAAATTGATGCCACATGTTATATAGCAATTCTTCTCAAACAGAAACTGCAACATCAATGCTGATAGTCAAACTACCATTCTTCACTCATTAAACTCTTAGTTCTCATTTCCTAACACTCCTTTTCCAGAAAGGGACTTTATTCGATTTCTTGGTTAGTCTTGACCCAAGTTCTGTTCTGTCACATTAAATACCCACTGACCAGAAAATCCCTTCCTAAGAGTTGAAATAAAGTCTAGCCAACACAAAGATGAACAAATAAATAAATGGAACTGTGTAGCAGAGAATGTCCTCTCCCCACCACCTGCCCCAGGCCTCTCTGCACCAAGAGCTGGCCTGCAGATGCTCACACTACTTCATAGGCCTCAACATGCGTGTAACAAAGCAGTAAAGTCACTGACTAAAGCTGAGAATGTGATCCCCACTCTAACTGGGCCAAGTGACCATCACTCACTGAAGGTTAGACTATAAAGCTCACTCTTAATTGTCCAAATGTCACTTATAACCTGAAAAGGGCAAAAGTCTGTTCTCTACAACTGAAGGTCACCAGTTTTCTCTCAACCCCAATGCTGCTACTCTGCTTTCTGCTCTCATATCCAGGAAAATAGCTGAAGTGACTATTCTCTATACTTGTGTATGCTTGACTTTTTTTTTAATAAACATTTTTAATTTACACCCTGCAAGCAATGTGTCTGACAGAACAACATAATTGGTTTTTATATCCAGAAATAAAGCTTAAATGATTAAGAAGAAGGACAGATGGAATAACTCCAAGGCTATAAGATACATGGCAATGGAACTTTAGGAACCACGGTCTACAATTAAAGACTTAAATGTTTAAATCATGGTGGGGGGAAAGGACTTAAAGGAATGCATTTAGTCAAAATCTACATCTTTTTTTCTTTTTCTTTTTTTTTTTTTTGAGTCCAGTTCTCTCTCTGTCACCCAGGCTGGAGTGCAGTGGCATGATCACGGCTCACTACAATCTCAAGCTCCCAGGCTCAAGGGATCCTTCTGCCTCAGCCTCCCAAGTAGCTGGGCCTATAAGCATGCAACACACCACACCTGGCTAATTTTTAAATTTTTTTGTAGAGACAAGATCTCACTATGTTGCCCAGGCTAGCCTCGAACCCCTGGACTCGAGCAATACTCCTGCCTTGGCCTCCCAAAATGTGGGATTATAGACATGAACCACCACAACCAACCTAAACTCTACATCTTTGTTTCAAGCACCCTACAATTATGGATTTGAAATGCCTCACTGTCCTAGAGTTAGCGTTTCTTAATTAGTCTGATTCATAAACTTGGTTCTAAAAAAGCAGACTCTCCAAAGAACTCATCTAACAATTAATTACGGAAAAAGTAATATTTTGGGAAGAATTTTCAGAAGCATCCAAAGGTCATCTCACAATAAATAAAAAAAATTAGCTGGGCGTGGTGGCACACGACTGTGGTTACAGCTACTTAGATGGCTGAGGCAGAAGATCACCTGAGCCAGGCAGGTAGAAGGCTGCAGTGGCTGTGGATGTACCACTGCACTCCAGCCTGGATGACAGAGTGAGACTCCAAATCCAAAAAAAAAAAGAAAAGAAAGAAAAAGAAAAATTGTATACAATTCTCATGTCTAAATCCAGTTTCTCACAACTCAGATTTTTAAAATACAGTAATTAATTTCTCAAACTTTAAATTAATTGAAAGCTCAGGAATATGGCTTTCCCAGGGTATTACTCCACCCACCCAAGTACCCCCAAAGGGATTCGTTAGTGTGCCTCTGGTGATTCCTCTTCAAGGGACCTAAACTTAACAAATTTAAGAATGTGTAGCCCTCCAGTTTCCAACATGTATTCCACCTAATTTTTTTCAAAGCCAGCAATGATTTTCTGCACTTATAACAAGTTTATTAGCATAATCTCCAGAGAATACCTAATTTTCTTTAAAAAAGAAAAACAAAAAGAAAGAAAAGTCCTGACACTTTGAAACAAATCAAGCTAACCAGTGTACAAGGCCAAAAGCAAGGTCTTTCCCAGGTTAGCAGCCTTTCAAAGCTGTAGGTGGCATCTGGAAAGAAAGTACAGGAGTACTTTCAGGAAGCCTAAATACCAAGAACCTAATTAGCACTTTCATTTTGGAGGTGGGCTTTCCCTTATCCTTTTCTATAGCCAACCTTAATGGGTCCAATTAAGGCAACAATGGGAAGTTACAAACGTCTACAAAAAGATCCCATTACAGCACTTAAATGGGGTTCAATTTTTTTTAATGAAATAGTTTATACTGTATTTTTTACCTAAGAGAAATTTCCCTCACTGGCAGATTTCTACTTATATTTAAGTATCCCAAATATCCTGGACATTATTATTGTCTCCCAAATTAAACAAGTTTATCCAATAATCTAACAACCAAAATACTCTCAAGTCCAGGTCAAGAGATCATAAAGAAAACTAAGTAGCTTAGAGACAAAAAAAAAAAAGGGTTTATAAGCTTAATTCTTCTTATCAGTGTCTCAATAAAGTAATTCAAACCCTGGCTCTTCATAGAGAAAGTTTATCAACACTTTTCTTTTTTTTTTTTTTTTTTGAGTTGGAGTCTCACTCTGTCGCCCAGACTGGAGTGCAGTGGCCGCTCCCGGCCACCGCAGCCTCGACCTGCTGGGCTCCGGCAATCCTTCCGCCTCAGCCTTCCAAGTAGCCGGAATTACAGGCATGTGCTACCATGCCCGGCTAATTTTTTTATTTATTGTAGAGATGAGGTCTCGCTGCCCAGGCGGGTCTCGAACCCGCGGGCTCAGGCAATCCACTCACCTCAGCCTCCCAAAGGCGCGGGATTACAGGCTGAGCCGA
>NW_007064642.1:287703-290711 GCF_000164805.1 Carlito syrichta
CTACTTGGAAGGCTGAGGCGGAAGGCTCGCCGGAGCCCAGCAGGTCGAGGGTGCGGTGGCTGGCAGCGACCACTGCACTCTAGTCAGGGTGACAGAGTGAGACTCCAACTCAAAAAAAAAAAAAAGGTTGAGATTGAATATTTAAAACCATACCCTATAATCATAGTAAGTGAAGGAAATTTTTCCAGAAGGGGTGGGAACTCAAATCTTTAGCTTATTCGTATATTTGCAATATCACCCACACTCCATTCTAAAAGTCTATTAATTTTGTTGAATAGTACACTAAGAGTTACAACTAGCTAGATATGTTTGTGACTCCTAGTGTGCCCAATCTACCACATCCATTCAAAGACTACAACCAATAAAGTTTGTTTTTGCTTTAAGGCAGACACTTGTGACCTAGAACTGCAGGACTTAATCCAATCTCCTAACAAGTTTTTCTCCTGAGCAGTATAGTCCTATATTTGTCTTCAAAGTAGTTACAAGTGAGTGCAGAGGGTTTCTTTTGGTTGATATGAGAATGTTCTAAAATTGATTGTGGTGATGACTGTACAATTCTGTGAAAATTCCAAAAACCACTGAATTATACACTGTAAACTGGTAAACTGTATGGTATATAAATTATATATCAATAAAGTAATTATTCTTTAAAAAGTGGTTATAAGTTCTTCTTTAGGTCAAGGATATTTCTATTGATAAGCCTTTTCTCCAAAAGTTAAAGGTTTTAAGTAGCCAAAGAATCACAACTAGGGAAAGATTTCATGACATCAAAGAAATCGGGAAAACCACATACAGAGAGAGTTAGTTAGGCTTAAGTCAATCAAACCCCAAATTAGGGAGAATGATGGGCTAGATGGAGAGCAAGTGAGTGGCGCACCTTTAACTCTTCCAACCATACAAAGAAACGCATATTTAAGTTCCTCCCTGTTCTCTCAGAGTCAACCAGTAATTCACTCAAATATGCTGCCTATCTTAAAACATGTAAGAGCAGTTTTACACTTTGGCTATAAAGATGAAGGAATCAAACCAGTGACCACAGGAAGTTAAAGCTGAAGTAATGTGTTTACTGTGCCATCTGGGGTTTGATTTAAATCTCTGATTTTTGGACACTGTCAAAGAAGAAATGTGTGGAATCTGTCTCTGCCTATCTATAGCCAAATGTTACATGTTTGAAGGCAAGTAAGTTATTAAACCCATCAAATATACTCCTATCAAACTTTGAAGATTCAAAAGAGTACCTACTGAGCAGCCAACTATTTTTTGCCTAATAATTACATCCTAAAATTAATCATCTTCAAACACTACAAAGTGATATGGAAAATATCATTTGTCCTTAAACAGATATTAAGTACAGTAGCAAGGAGGAAACTAAAATTTGCATTTTAAAAGTAACAAAACCAGAAGCCACATTATTAATTTTAAAAGGTCTCAGCCAAGAAAACAAGCCTGGTTGTCCTCCATAGTTGATGTAATTTGAAACAAAGTTTATTTCTCTCTCTCAACTTAAACTCAGAATTTGAGTATAGTCCTCTTGACTTAATTACCTTTCATCAAATTTATCTTACTATATTTTCACAAATTTATGGGAGTCTCTAAGCCCCTATATACAAAATATTGCAAACATCCTAAGTTTTCAAACGCCTAAACTGAGAAAGTGGCTATAAAATGAAGCTATATAAGTACCACTAAGCAAAAAACAGGTAAGAACAAAAGGAAACAGAAATGTTTTAAGTTCTCCCCCTTATCTCCTATTAAGTACAACACCATAACCCAATCTCCCTTTTAAGTCATTTGTGTTCCAAAACTCAGTGAACAAAAAGCATCTAGAAACACTGCATTTATAAAGCTATTGCCATGGAAAATATTTCATACCTCTTCAAGGGTTTTGTTGCTATATTTCAACTATATGAAACCACTTGTTCACAGTTAGCTTTTGTATAACAAAACAGTTTCTAAAACAAAGACTGTTTACATCTCTTAAGAAGCCTTTGTTCCAACAAGACCCCTCTTCAAGAGCTACAACTTCTGGAAAGATTTCCCTTTTTGTGGTTATATCAACAACAAATAGTCCCAAACTCTTTCCATTTGACATAGGAGTTTGTTAAACAAAGGAGGAAGCAAGCCCCCTCCACACAAAGGAGGTCTCCAAAACAGAGCATTGGTTATGTTTGAAGATTATTTGTGCCTCTTTAACCCCCTTTCCTTCCTCAGGCTGTAGTATGTAGTACTCTCAATACAAAATGGTGGCCATCATGTCTGACATTCAGAGTAGGAAAAGGCAATTTGATCACACGTTTTACAAAAATTACCATTAATATGCTGGCCAAGATGAGGAAATGGGCAGCCTAACCTAACCAGAGCAACGCTAGAAAAGGCCCTCTAAATGGCAAAGAACAAGAAAGCAAGATAAAGGGTTTACCCCAGCCCTAGAGTACCACAATACCAACATGGAGGACAACTCCCAGGAACCTGGCTCCTCACATTTTGTTTACTAAGAACTTGCCCAAGTTACCTAATTTCTGAATAAGATTCCACGAATGCAAAGGCACAATGTTCACATTCACCCTTCCTAGCATGTGACATAAAGCTAAAATTGCTAAGTGTTTGAAACATGACCTATTATTCAAGAATTAAAGCCCTGGCTCTGACCAGCCCGGTGGTAACTTCTGCAGGCCTCTGCACTCCAAATGTACTTCCCTCAAGCAACAAGAGCCCACCTTGTCCCCTTCACTGAAATGGATCTATTTTCAAACGTGTCCCCATCCTCGCTGGCCAGTTATTTCATCTCCCTTTCCAAACTTGTTTGGGAAACAAACACTGGAGGAGTATGGTGTCCGAGTTTGAATCCGGAGCGGGGGGCGGGGGGCTGGAATTCGGACGCCTCACTCAAGGCTCTGCCTCAGAAGCGCTTTCCAAAACAGAACGACGAGTCCCAGCAACTCGGAATGTCATTACAAAGAGACAGCTTCAGGGAGAAGGGGCGGGGGGTCTTCCTCCGCTGGGGGGGC
>NW_007064643.1:0-31377 GCF_000164805.1 Carlito syrichta
TACCTGGAATTATAGGACCAAATTCTTCTCAACTCATGCTGCAAAGATCTGAATGTTAGTAACTATAAATAAATATGTTACACTCAGGATCACTGTTCTTGCTATTGCCATTGATGATTCTTGCACAAATATAATCAAAATTTTCCATAAAAATGTATAATATATTATTAATCCACATTAGATAATAAGAACAATTGTTCCTTGAATGATTCTGTGAAGCTATGCATCTTGGACCTCTTGAGCTGTGAATTATCACTATTTTCTATAATTACTTATTCTCTTGATCATTTTATAATTTCCATATTCATTTCAAATATGCTCAAGTGTTACTCTTTAGTGATTTCCAGAATTGTACGTTTTGTTCTTTGGTTTAAATACTGATGCATATAATTAAAATAATGGCTAAGTAGCAGTTTAAAAATTCAGTTATCGTATTGTATTTAACATCTTTAAGAGCATACTCATAAAGAGCTTTTTTTTTAACATTCTGGTATTGGTACAAACACAGGCATATAGATCAATGAAGATTCTATTTTTGACATCCCCCTTTTTCAACATTTAGAATTAATAAGCGTTATTATATCTCATCTGTCCATATTGTTTTTAATGGGATGAGGATTTTGGTAGGTGGAAAAACATTGTAGAAAGTTTCGATTTGAATGAAATGTCAAGGGGGTTATTTGAGTTGAGAATGTTCTTTGAAGAATGTCTGTGAATTCAGGTGTGGGTCCTCCTTGGTGCCATAGATGAATAGATTGAGTCCTTTCTCTATAGGTCACCATTACATAGTAAGTTTAATTCTGAATTTCACCTTAAATTATATGAGCTTATACAGAAATCAATTTTAAAATCTGTACATATATTACTTTGATGTATTAAAGTGATAAATATTGCTGATTTAAATTTTATTTATGCAAATACTTAAAGGACAGAAATGTCTGGGGAAAGTAATTGTTAAATAATGATATGTAACTTTTAAAATAAATAATATGATTTTTAATGTGTGTCACCTTCAAGTTTGTTTAAAATTTTTTTCTCCCTCAAGTATAAATAGTGGTAACTATATATGTTTTGTATCTTTTAGCACCAACTGCTATAAAGCAATGCTGCAAATAATGCTTGAATAAAAGTGGCTAAGCCAACAACAACAACAAAAAGAAAACCTGCTTACAGTGCTAAGAATTACAGATTAATTTATGGTCATTTGTGGACAAAGTTTTCATTTTTTGTGAACATGGTTGACATTTTGGGCTATGTGACCAATTATGTCATAGAAACTCTTGCCTAGAAGTTTTTCCTTCTAAGCTGATATGCAGAGATAAACGAAGTATACATTTTTAAGCTACAAGCCATGTTTTCCCTGCATTTTACTATATTTCAATTATCCTTGTTATTGACTTGTTTTATGACTTTAAATCAGCAACTTAGTGTAGAGGCAGCATGTGTGGAAAACAACATACATAGAAGTTATATAATTATTTGACAAATCTGGCTGCTAAAGAGAGATAATTCACTGTACTTATAGTACTTATATTTTTAATTCAAAAATGAATTTGATTTCTACTTTTTCTTTATTGTAAAGATATGGGGTACAGGTCAGGATTAGGTATATAAGTAGTCTGCGTGCAGGTGAAGTTTGGGCACCCAACTGCTCTTCACTTTCCCTGGCTTAGGATCAGGTACCATTAGTGATGTTATGTGACCCCCCACATGCAGCAGTGTCCCACTACTGCCAATCCCTCTCTTGTAGTATCGTGATGAATGTTACGGCCCACTTATGAGTGGTATTCATTTCTCTGTTTCTGTGATGGATCATTGAGTATGATGATTCATCCAAGTTGCCGTGAAGTACATATGTTTGTCCTTCTTTATGGCAGTGTAATATTTCTTTGTGTATCTGTACCACATTTTCTTTATCCAGTCCACTTTTGATGGGCAACAGGGTTGGTTCTATGTTTTCGCTATTGTGAATAGTGCTGCAATAAACATGAGAGTGCAAGTATCTTTTTTGTAGAATGATTTGAGTTCCTCTGAATATATTCCCAGAAGGGGCATTGCTGGGTTGTATGGAAGGTCAATCTCTAGTTCTTTTGAAAAATACCAGGTCTGCACCAGGTGCCTGTTGGGTGGAAGGTTCTGTTGGCTCCCATGATGTGTCTCAGATGAACTAATTTTTTTTGTGTCTGGACACAATAATCCCTGGAAAACTCTGGCAAAGAACAATATAGAGACAGCTATCTCCATACACCATTCAGTACCTCATTGAATAGGAAGGAGAACTGACATTAGATTGTTTTCACCGAATAAAAACAAAACCATGGTGTATGAAGAATAGGAAAAAAGAGAGGAGGAGAAAATAGCTACGACCATTCTGTTTCCTCCCCTTGGATAAGTGACCTGGAAGAAAGGTATCAAAGAGGCCAGTCTGGCCCATGTTCTCTGGACCTACATGACTTGGTCACCACATTAACCAATTACAGATATTGGGAGACTTTATTTTTTATTTATTTATTTTTTTTGAATTGGAGTCTCACTCGATTGCCCAGACTGGAGCGCAGTGGCCGCTCCTGGCCACCGCAGCCTCGACCTGCTGGGCTCCGGCGATCCTTCCCCCTCAGCCTTCCGAGTAGCCAGAATTACAGGCACGCGCTACAATATCCGGCTGATTTTTTGATTTATTGTAAAGATGAGGTCTCGCTGCCCAGGCGGGTGTCGAACCCGCGGGCTCAGGCAATCCACTCACCTCAGCCTCCCAAAGGCGCGGGATTACAGGCTGAGCCACCCAGCCCGGCGGGAGACTTTAAAATCTTATAAGCTCAGCTGTCCATTGTCTGCAGTTGTCTGTAATGTCCATCAGGCCTTCTATTGTAACTCCTCCTTAGTTAGCCAGGAAAGTATCCCTCCCTTTCCTAGAATTTCATACACAAATGTGTAGAAGATTTGTTATGTCTGCAAATAAATGGCAAAAGGGACACTGATAGAGTTGGACAATAAATTAGAATAGAATTTGGTTCCCCTATGTGGAAGATAAATTTGTTGAATTCATTCCAATTATAATGAATTCAACATGATAACGTAGAAGTTGCACTTCCAGTTCTTGACACTATAGAAATATCTGCAGGAGGGACTCAGAATAGGTAGAGAATGATGACTGCAGCATTACGTGTAATCCTAAAACCAAGCAACCAACTTCATTTCAAACACATTTGGAAAGTGCTAAAATGTCAGTAAAAACTGAGGAAGAAATACTGTTTTCAAAAAATAAAGGAGAGGATCATGATGGTGATGACTGATTTCTCTGGTCACAGCATTGTTGCTAGAGTAATCACTAAGTCCAGGCACATCCTGAGGATACGATACTACCGTCGACCTCCTCTTACAAATGAAAAAACTGAGGCACAAAATTTGTGTTACTGCTGCAAGCCTATAAAGGACAGAATGAAGATGTCATGGCAACCAAAGGGGGTCCATAAGTTTCTCTTTCAGGAACAAATCTGACACACCAGCAGATAAGTATATCCCGTGAAAATGTGCCCATTGGGTGGCCCCTTGACAAGTCTCAGACATAAGTTGGTCAGGAAACGGGGAAGAGGATATTGACCGTCTTAATCAGTTGGCAGGAACAGGTTAGAAGTTCTACTACACGTCCCTGGGTGGGCGCGAACCACCAACCTTTCACCACTCAAACCTCTCCTGTTTTCAAGGCCATGTAAAGTTCAAGGTCCTCTTGCCGGACGGGTCCTGGGAATGGAGGGAATCGAGTGTTTGGTGCATCCTCACTTCCTACAGAGGCTGGGAAGAGCTTGGGAATCATGTCTCCGTGGTTTAATCAGTTAGAAAGTTTGGCTATTAACTGAAAAGTTGCTTTTTCTCACCGCTGGACGCAAAGAAAGAAGGGAAAAATAGAGACCAAGGAGGAGCGGAAAAACGCTAGGAAAAGTAGCGCTCAAAAATGAAGCAACCACTCAATACTCTTAAAGGAAGAATACGTGTCCTCGTGGCACCCGTGGCTCGCCGTGATCGTATAGTGGTTAGTACTCTGTGTTGTGGCCACGGCAACCTCGCTGAGTCACAGCAGCGTCCCTCCCACAGTGCGTAGCATGCATTCTCTTTTTGTCGACAATCTTCACACTCCTTGCGCCATTTCCCTGTGACTGGGCAAATCAGAGCTGACCTGTGGCTCGAAGTTGTCAGCGGTCGGGAGAATACAAAGAATCCCCTCCATACACATCTGGGGTTCAGTCATCTTCAAGGCGAGACTTGTCTCCTGACTCACCAGCTGCAACACCCTTGGATGGGGTGCTACCTCACAATCAGCTGGTCTGAAACCTCCACGCATGGAACGGAGTGGCCTTACCCATTTTTCTTGTTCAGAGATTTCCAGTTTTAGGCCTGGAAATGACTCACACCTGCAAGTCCAGTAGTTAGGGAGGCCCAAAAGCAAGAATCCCTTGAGCCCAGGATTTCCAGACCAGACTTCGGCAAAGTGATACCCCGTCGCTCTTAGTAAATAATAATAATAAATTATAATAAAATAACATGCCAAATAGAAATGAATGAGATGCTGGGCATGGTGGTTCACCTGTAATCGAAGAGGTGGAGGTGAGAGGATTGCCTGAACTCAGGAGTTCAAGACCAGCCTGGGCATCATGGGGCTACCTAGTCTCTAAAATTAAGAAGAAAGAAAGAAAAATTAGCAGGGCATTGTGGTGTGTGCCTGAAATTCCATCTACTTTGGAGGTTGAGGCAGAAGATCCACCGTAAGGCATCGAAGTTTAATAGCAAGATCTGATCCCTGGCTTTTTTCAGGTCTCAAAAGATGATGAGGAGGAGAGAAGCTCAATTAACACCCAGATCTCCCGGAGAAACCCAGGCACATTCCCAAGAGTTCTATTGTTGTGAATAGTTGACAATGGGTTCTGAGACCTGTTTTGGAAAAGAACAGATATTCATCTCAAGGTTGTAAGAAAGGTTTTGGGATGCCCAAGGAATGGGGAGGTATAGAGAGTTTCTCACCAGGTGAAAGAATGAACCTTGCATAGGCTCCTGCCAAATACCGGAGCAGAGACAAGAAATGGGATTAATTTCTGATGTGTTCCTGGAGAGCTTTGTTATCCAATTGTACAGAGCCTACTTCAGATGAGGCCTTTGCAAGTCATGTGTTTTTATTGGAAGCCATCATGTTGTAGTGTTACCTGACAAAATTTCTCAGATGGGCCTTTGTTCTCTGCATGTTTTCTGCCAGTCACATCTTTTAAAGTAATACGGTGACAGTTTGCCAACTGGTTTCTTCAAGTTCCCCTCACACCATGTTCCCATGAAAGGCAATATGCCTCTTTCCAAAGGAGTGATTGTGATTCTGTGGCTGAATTCTTGCCCCCCATTTGGGAGATCCAGGTTCATACCCCAGCCAGTGCAAGCTTCTTCTTTCAAATATTGTAACCTATACTTTTGTAGTTATTGGAAACATTTGATCCACACAGATAAGTTGGGTCATTCTCAGATTCTGACCTCTAGGAACAGCCTTGAAAATAAAGACAAGACAGAGAACTACTCTATACCTCTCAGGCTCTTTCTAGAACAGAAGACATTAAGAAATTTTTCCAAACAGGGATATTGCACAGACTGAAATTGAAACCTCCAGTGTGTCTACTGGGACTGTGCAGTTGTGCATGTTTCATCCTAAATCTGGTGTTATTAGAACCTCTGGGCTCAAGCAATCCTCTGGCTTCAGCCTCCCAAAGTGCTAGGATTACAGGTGTGAGCCACCACACTAGCGAGAGTGATATGTTTAAGCTCTTTACATATCTGATTGGAATTTCTGATTTTCTCCGCAAACCATCAATAAGTGCCTCATATATCTTCCACTATATTGCGAGTTATTTTTCAACACTGCCCACAAGAAGTTCTCCATCCTTCCACTCACACATGTCCAATTGCTCTCAAGACCAGCTGCATGGCTGTCATCCTGGGGCTTCTTTTGCCTTCTCTATCACTGTGAATCACTTGATTTTTTTTTTAAGATGTCATGTCTTCTTTTTGGTTTTTACTCTCATATTACTGTAAGTACATGTTGATAACACATCCTCATCCTCACAGGTTTGCTAGTTTTGGTGTTCAAAAAATTTCAACTTAAAAGTAATTTTCTTAGATTTTGTTTCCCCCTGGCTTTGATGTTATTAATTAGTTCCATGACATTCTAATACCTGATGTTTTGCATGGAGTCTTTTTTTTCCCTCTCCCTAGAAATTCTAATGATTTTTCTTCATGCCTGAAGTTTTGAAATTCTAGAATGATGTACCTTAATATTGTTCTTTTTATCCTTCCTTGATTTGGGCCCTTCATCAAGCCAAAAGAGACTGTATGTCTTTCAGATCCAGAATATTTTCTTACAACGGTTATTGCCATTTTCTACTCACTGGTTTTCTCAACAGGCGAAGGTATGGTTTCAATTCATAGTGATTTATTTTTCACTCTTCACAGCAAACTATGGTTTTACATGATAAATTCTTATTGTTCTATGGACATTATTGCCAGGTACCAAATTACTAATATTGAACAGAGCTACATCCTAAACTCTGAAGAGATACCAAAGTCTCTATACTTTTCCATACCCGGTCTATACTTTTCTAGTTAGTTCCAGAAATGCCCAATAACCCCAAAGTTTCAGGTTTTTCTCACTCTTGGGTCTTTAAAACTTGCCTGAATCAGTATATCTCTGCATGCAGGAATAAGTAGACTGCGTTCAGCCTCTAAAGAGATGTGAAAAAGGTATTTGTTTGGAGTTTTCCAGGCAGCATCAAGAGATGTCAGTGTACACTGCATTTATGGAATCTATGATGTCACTGCCTACCTGACTATAAATCAGTCCTTCATCTGTTTACCAAGATTATCACCAGCAGATACGCAGTAAAATAATGTGGGATCTTTTGGCTTCTGGAGCCTCTGCATATTTCAGTAGACAAAATTATAATTTCTTTATGGCACATTGTTTGAAATGTTGCTTGTTCTTAATGTCTTGTATTCTAGGTTTAAGGAAACCTTGTTCTTTTCTCTTAAGCTATCTATAACTTGTAGCAATTTGAAAAAGAATATCTTTGTGAACAAAGATGAAATGATTACTTCTTCTCCCTCCCTGATCCCTTCAAAATTTGAATATTATCCAAATATTCTAATTTTCATGAAAATTAGTTTTTGCACAGGTCCAATAAGAATCTGTTCCATTTGTAATAGGACATAATCAGAAACATTGGTTACTTTTCTAAGGCTTTGAAAAGAACTCATAAGTCATAAGTCACGGCATCAGGCTCATTGAAAAAATATTTATTTCGTTGTTCATCTTGTTTTTTGTCACTCTAATCATAATGAAACCATCTGGTGTGTAGTTGGTGACTGTGAACATGCATTTAAGACCCTTGAGAGAATATAGTGCACCAGTGAAAAGAACTCATGGAACTCATAAGTCACAGCATCAGGCTCATTGAACAAATATTTCTTTCATTTACCATATTTGAAAATGGTAAAAGAGCTAGATATGACCAGAGAGATTTTAAATATTAGAGTTGACTTTATGAAGCCTATACATGCTCTTATAAAAGAAACACACAAAGAAACAAATATGGCCTGGTTCCTGGCTTTGAGAGTTCTCTGACACTATGAAAGGAAGATCAGGAACATTAAAAACATTTTGAGAACCTCCATAAGACTTTACCCAAATCACAGGTATTGTAGGCAATTTGGATGGCAAGCCATTGGGTTGGCTTCCTAGAAAGAAGAGGGCTTTAGAAGCCTCATCTGAAATTTCTTATGAAAAGTTTAGACAAAGCAGACGTTAAAAGAGCCTATTTCGTCAATTGCTATTTTTGTTGCTCTTATGTGAATAATCAGGTCATGTTTAATAAAACTAGAGCCATTTTGCAAATAAGTTAGTAGTTTTACTGTGATTATCTTTGGTTAAAATAGGGGCAACTGGAGAGAGAGAAAATTATTCAGTAGAAAACTATAGTATACCACTAAATATCAGATTCTAGTCCTGCTATGACACTTCTGACTTTCTTGTCTACAATCTGCCCTTATCCTGAAGCCGTACAAGCTGGATCTGGGCAAAGTGATGTAAAGTTTAGAGGACAACCTCTGTATTGCTACATGGCCATTCAGGGAGTTCACCAAGACTCCCTTTGCCATAATACAGAAATTCAAAATGCAAACTGTGGGGAGCGGATGAGTACTGTCCAGACAGCAGACCTACAGCAAAGGCAAGGCCCCAAGCGTAGGCACGGTCCTGCTTGGTTGCTTCGCACCCTAGCCAAAGAGTAAGGGATGCAGCCTGCTACATGGAATGGTGACTCAGAGCCCACACATCTGGGTGCAAATAGTATAGATAAAGTCTTGGCAACAACAAGATAACTGCAGAACAACTTGCCATTTAGGTAGCAACAAAATTCCATTAGAGCTCCCTTATAGACCTTGAAACCCTCCCAGACTTCCTTTGTGCTTAAGTATAAACATGTTGAGCTAGTTCGGGGCCACTTGTCCTCCATCAGAGGAAAGTGTCCCACCTGGTCCCAGCTTTTCTTTATGCCTTTGTGTCTGTGTCTTTCTTAATCTCTCACTGCTCACTTTCTCTCAGGACCCCCCAGGTAGCCACATGAGCCACAGCAGCAAACCAAGAAAAGAAACTTTGAACTAAAATCTGAAAGTCCTAACTAACTGCCCTCTGGACTCAGAGACTGAGTTTACAGTTTGTTTTAGCCACTAACCTTTTTGTGTGTGTGTCTTGTTGTTTTGTTTGTTTTGGTCTATTTTCATTGGTTTGGTTTGTGGAGACCTTGGCTAATGTGTATACCCCAGTATTATCCTCCTGACAGTCATCACTGGTGCACTATATTCTCTCAAGGGTCTTAAATGCATGTTCACAGTCACCAACTGTACACCAGATGGCTTCACTGTGATTAGAGTGACAAAAGACAAGATGAACAATGATGCCTGATGCCGTGAATTATGAGTTCCATGCTGACAGAGGCAAACCAGTTGTGATGGTGGCAGACAGTGGCACTTACACCCAGATTTTTGTCAATCTTATAACTGAAAACCTGGCCAAGAGGAGGGAATTGTTAAAAAAAAATTTGGTGGGGAGGGCTCTTATGTAAACAAGCAGCACCAAGGCAAATCATAAAACAAAGCTAGAAGCTACCAATCAGAAACCATCAGCTAGCCTTTAACTTTCCACTCTAATCAATCAAATATTATTTGTCATGCTTTTGTGAACATGTTATAAAAGCTTTGACTCTCACCTTTCAGCAGAGTCCTGAGTCACTTGTGGTCACTTGTGATCTGGTGGAATCATGAATCACTGAATACACTAATAAGATGTTTAAAATGTAAAGTTTATGTAAGCTGATCTGTGTAAATTTTAACAATCCAAGACCACCCTTGGGAATTTTCTTGCAAAATACACAGGTTATTATTTTGAGATTAATATGGACTTTTATCTATTACACATGTAAATATTTAGTGAGGGAGGATTTTGTGTACATGCATACTATATAAACTCTAAGAGACCTTTGGTACACATACCCTATAAGACAGTGATGAGTGAGTACCTTGATATATGTACTTTTAAAAAAATCTGTGACATTTATAGCTGCTGATATATTGAGAAACTGGAATGGAATCAACTTGGGCAAATATTTATACTACCCATGTAGCACCGTCAATATGAAGATCCATGGTAAAATGGTGAGCAGTGTGGACTCTGAATCCAGCGATCAGAGTCCAAATCTCGTGCGAGATTTGGACTCTGTTTAATTGAGAGGAAGGTCACTTCCTTTTACTCCCTAAGTAGAATGGAGGTTCTGCTTCCTCCTGCCGTGCGCGTTCTGGTCTCCAGGGCAGGAGGCTCCGCGGGACCACACACTGCTCTAGGATCCTACCTCCCACCTCTCGCTGTCCTCTGCACCTCGCGATGAGTCCCCCGCACCATCCCACCTTCTCTTCAGGGATGGGGCCCCAGAAACCAGGTTCTCAGAGAGGCCTGGTCCACACAGAAACTGCAGAGTCATCCAGTTGTGACCGATCCCGGAGTGTCCCCTTCCTCGGCGAGCCCGCCTGGCCTGGAGCAATCGGAGGTCCAGGCTCTCTTACTAAGGAGCCCAGCGACCGGCCAGTCCCCACCTCTCCCGGGTTGACTCTTGGGCCTCGGATGAGAGGTCTCCTCCTCTGAATCGGCTGCCATCGCTAACCTAAACCCCGGGATTTTTTTCACTCCGGATAACTCTAATTGCATCAATTGTCTTTTTGGTAAGTAAACCGTCATATGGGAAGTTTGATGGGGTTGACGCGTCACTGTGATTGTGGCTGAGTTTGGGGTCTGTGGTTCGAGACTTAACGTGGGAAGAGTCTTGTGTTTTATTCCGAATTTTAATTTATTCTATTCTTCATATTGGGACTTAATGCACAATTTTTAGCTCCTAAGTCTCTACTGCAGACGCTAAACATCAATGTTGCGCTGACTTTGGAACCCTACCCCGGAAAATCTCACTCTTTCTCGAAGCTCAGTCCCACAGAGGGATCCGCGTCTGCCTCTTCCGTGCGTGGACTGGGAGGCTGGGGGTACTTTGCCCCAAAGATGCCACTTCCGAGGAGGCCACCAGATGGACGAATGCTTTTATGTTGGAGAGAACTCAGGTGAGACTCTGGCCGGATCCCTACAGCTACTTGCGCTGGTCTCCACCGCGCCAAGAAGCATTTCTCCAATTTTCATAGTTTGGATCTGAAAGGGATTCGGAAGCACCGAGAAACACAGCTGTCCCTTGGGAGCTCACTTTGGAGAACGGGGGACCAGGGAGGAGAGAGGTGGGAGGAGGCCAGGGAACTAGGCCGAGTGGAGGGAAAGACAGGAGAGGGCAGAGAGGAGAGAAGGAGAAGGGCTACTGCAGGGAGAGGAAGGGGCGGCGGGGGTCCTGACAGCGGTTCCCGTGTTGGGTTTGGGCGATCGCAGCTCCTTACTCCGGATGTGCCGGCCATTACTGATCAAGCCGGACATGGTTAGGTGCTGGCCTGGCCTTGGTTCTCGCAATTTCCTTTGCTGGTTCTGTTAGGAGGGGTGGGTTAAGTCGGTTCTGGAGTGAGCAAAAGCCATGGCAGGCCCCTGGCTGGCTCCCTTGAAGGGGGCTGCAGAGGGAGACACAAACTCCATGTTGCCCCTTGCAGACAGGTCTCCAAGGCCTGGGAGGGAAAGTTAGAAAATCAAGGAGTAACTATTTATTTAGCGATGAGGAGACAGCCAATACAGGGCTGCAGGAGTTGAACGTGGTTATTGAGACAGAGAAGAGTAGGAGAGGATCAGGGCACTGCTGTTGTTCAAAACAAGTTTTGGGCATATGTGACTTTGATAAAAACATGCCGTGAGTAAAAACACTCCAGTTACAACTAATTGATTACAGCCAGTGACCGATTTTCTGTCCTTCTCCACTCCTGTTGCTTCACTTGACTAGCCTTAAAGAAAAAAAAGCCAGTCCTTTGTACATCTAATATGTTTTATGAAGTTCATTGTTTGTATTTTGCATGTTTTTTTTTTTAAGGCAGATTATCACTCTCGCCCATGGAGTTCAGTAGCATGCTCACCATCACCACAGACTTGACCTACTGGGCTCAGACCATACTTCCACCTCAGCCTTGGCAAATACCTGGAAACACAGATATGGGCCATTAGGCCAGGATAATTTTAAAATTTATTTTAGATGAGAGGTCCCACCAAGTTACCTAGGTGGGTATTGAACCCCTGGGCTCAAGCAATCCTCTGGCCTCTGCTTCCCAAAGTTCTGGGATTACAGGTGTGAGCCACCGTGCCCAGCCTGTATTTTCAATTTAAACATTTTATGTCACAAGTATCACTCTTTTAAAATTCTGGGTTCGGCATCATGTGCATGTTGGGGTTCAGGACACACTATCCACAAATAGAACTCTTTGCCATATTGAATATGTTAAGCTGAAGGAATTTGAGAAAACAACAGAAGCAGGAAAGTAACTCTCACCCTCCCCCACTTCTCTCCCAAGGACCCTTTTGTGGAAGGTGCCCTCCCTGTAGCCAGAGGAAAAGGGCTCCCTTATGTCTGAAGACACAGGGACACAGAAAATAGTCTGAACACACAGGCCTTGCTGTGTTTCCCCCAGTTTATTATCACTTGGCCACACCCCTCTGCTCTATCATATTTCTCCACGACTATCCAACCTACGGTAAAAATGCATGAGGTTACTGTTTCTTTGAACTTTCATTCTCTTTTGAAGGCTTTTGTGTCACCTAAACCTTATATGAAGCAAATGTGTATAACTCTCTGTTAGTCTGTCTTTTTGTTATCAAGGTCACAGCCATGGCCCTACGTGGGTGAGGAAAAGACATATTTCCTCTCCTAGATGTGGAAATGTTGTCCACTGTAAAGTTATAAAAAATTTATTGGGGCAGATTTGGAGCAAGACATTGAATCATTATTCTCCCTATAGTGAGCTGAACAGATGAGTTAATAACCTCCCAGTTTCCCCCAGTTAGATTCTAAAGGCTGGGTGTGGTGGGTGGCTCAAGCCTGTAATCCCAGCACCTTCGGAGTCCAAGGTGAGAGGATTGCCTGAGCCCAGCAGTTCGAGACCAGCTTGGACAACTTGGTGAGACCTTGTCTCTACAATAATTTAAAAAATTAGCCAGATGTGGTAGCCTGCTCCTGTTGTTCCAGTTACTTGGAAGGCTGAGGTGGAAGGATCTTCTGAACCTAGCAGGTGGAGGCTGCAGTAGCAGTGAGCATGCCACTGCACTCCGGCCTGGGTGACAGAGTGAGACAACAACTCAAAAAAAAAAAAAAATTCTATACCTCATTTCCTGATGTCCCTGGAAGGTCAAAAGTCCTTGAGATTGAGGCGTTAGCCCAGGATTACTGCTGCTCAAAGGACTGCTGCACTCTCCCTGGAGGATCCACAGCTACTGAAAAATGTCACTGGTGTAACATAAATAAAACTAGTGTTTTCATCCCGTCTGGCCTTTGTGCAGTTTTACTCCCAAAATACAAGAGTTGACACTCAATGAGAGCACACAAGGTACCATGTTTCATACATAGTCGATAAGTTTAACGTGTGTTTGCTAATTTCATCCTTACAACCGGCTTATGTCATAACACCATCCACATTTTATGTAGGAGAAAACTGAGACACAGAGATGGTAAGTTACTTGTCCAGGATCACTCAGTCAGTGAAGTAGGATTTGAAAGCAGGAATTTGCACCTAAGTCAGCTAGGATCCAGAAGGCATTCTCAGAACTGCTGAGTTTATACTGCTCCTAATAACAGAGAAACACAAATGGTAAAAATGCTTGAAAGGAAATGTAAGCCTGTGTGTATTTCTTTTGAAGAAGCAACAAAGGAGGAGTGAGATGACAGGCATAAAACTGCCCTGAATATCATCAGGGTCCTCCTGCCTCCCCAACTTCCTTATCTCAACAACTGTCCCCAACATCTTCAATTAAACAATTTCTGTCAGAACTGGGTGTGTTCTCCCTTTATGTCTTCCTTTCACCTGCCTCACACCTCTTATATATCTACCTTTTTCTTCCACTTTCAGGTCATTCAATTTTTAAAGTTAAAAATATGCTGGGCACAGTGGCTCACCCTGGTAATCCCAGCAGTTTGGGAGGTGGAGGCAAGATTGCCTGAGCTCAGAGGATTGAGACCAGCCTGAGCAACATGGTGAGACTTCATCTGTATTATAAATCAAAAAATTAGCCAGGTATGATGGCACATGCTTGTGGTTCTAGCTACTTGGAAGACCGATGCAGAAGCACGACTTGTGCCCAGCAGGTTGAGTCTGCAGTGGTCATGTGCATGCCACTGCACTCCAGCTTGATTGACAGAATGAGGCACCAACTCAAAACATAAAATAGAATATATATGAATGATATGTCCATGTCATTCCCACGACCTGGAATTTACACGTTAACATCTGTATATGGTTTTCTTCCAATGCATTTATTAAGTTATTCTCATGGTTTTTTTCAAAATCATAAATGCATTTTACACACCATTCAAACAATGCAGAAAAGTACAAATATGTAAAATTTGTAATCAACTTAAATTCAAAACTAACTTTTGTTAACATAAAGGGAACACTGATGACATTATTTTGTTCTGGTATATCTAGAGAAAAGGAGATATATTTCAGTCAGACTGGGAACAGCTCCAAAATAAAAAATTATAAGGAAGCATGCGTATATAAATATGCTTTAACAGATTAACCCCTTATAGACTCTATTTTTATTTTTAAAGCATTCAATTTAATAGTGAATGAATATAACTGAAGAAAATGATACAGAAATAGAAATGAGGGAATTACTGAGCTTCCAGTCACAGTTAGAGAGATACTTTCCTAAAAAAAAAAACCCTCTAAGGCTAAAAACACATGCAATTAATTCAATGACAAGAAGATTTGGAATGGTTTTTTAAAATTACTTTTTGTGTTTGTTTCTTTGTAGAGACAAGATCTCGCTGTGTTGCCCAGGCTGATCTTGAACTCCTGGGCTCAAGTGATCTTCCTGCCTGGCCTCCCAAATTGCTGTGATTACAGGCATGAACCACTGTGCCTGACCTTTTATAACATTTTATAATCACATTTATTAAGGGGAGATTTGAAAACGGTACAGGGTATCCATTTCAAGTTTGATAACATTTCTATTACTTCAAAATGTTCTCTTGTGTCATTTGCAATGAATCCCCCAACAACTCCCTGTCCCACGAAATCAATGCTCTTGCTTCTGTCACTGCAAGTTAGTTTTGCCTGTTCTTGAAATTCAGCTCGATGGCCTCATACAGTATGTCCTCTTTTCATCACTCAGCATGATGATTTTGAGATTCATCTAGCTGTCATTGTGTTTTCATAATTTGTTCCTCTCTATTGCAGTATTCCACTGGGTGAGTAAATCACAATGGGTCCAATCCAACTTTGAAGGACTGTCGGTGACCAGCACTGACCGAGGGGGGGTTAGGACCGCACCGGAGAATCTGGACAGAGCGAAGAGACCACTCGGAGGCAGTTCTTCTGGGAACAGTCTGATCAGGACTGAAGCCAAATTGTATTCGGACTCCTTCCAACTTATATACCATTTTCTATACCCTCCAGCAGTGTGATAATCATTTGCTGGGGGCGTACAAGTTCCGTGCTTTACAAACTATGCATCACAAGACCACCACGAGATCTGCAATTTCCAAGCAAACAATTCGAATTCCATGATGCCTGCCGTGCTTACATTAAGGTCACAGGTGCACAATTTCAATACAAATCGTTCAAAGTGTTTTCCATAATATTCAATGAATCATTCATATTATACTCTTTGTTCTATACCCTGATTAATACAAAAAACGTTTCTAAGTTAACTTTAGGTTCAATCCAAGTTCACTGACTCCTAATATTTTTAACGATTAATATTATCAACTTAACACTATACTATAATCTATAAGTTTACTTAAATGACTTAGCTGTTAGTTATACTATTATCCTATTACAATTTAACATAATGCCTTATAACTCAGTTAAAACTTATTCTTAAACTACCAAACTTTACTATAATTCATATGAGTTTCATATGTCTAAACTTTAATTTTTATATAATCTAATGATTGACCTTTAATACTATGCTATATCCTATTAAGCTAATACCTCATCATTAATTCTTTCATAAATCGTATAGTAACTATTACACTTGAATAATGTAGCAAAAGGAAACAAAACAGCAAGCGTAAATTTACGCAACTATGAGTGTATATGTATATATTTTATCCTAACAAGTCTACTCTAAAAATCAAATAGCAGCTGTCACACTCTTGAACAAGGAAATGCATGGCTGCCATGATGGTGGCTATGGGCTGAAGCAGACAGAGTTTCAGTGCTGGGACAGGGCGACAAAACTATCATGGTAATTTAGTTTCTAATCTTAGCCCTAGGGGAAACAGCTTTCCAAAGCTGACTAACCAGTCTACCAGGAAATAGAAGTTAAAAAATATCTAGAAATAAGTAAAACTTAGAAAGACAGAGAAAAATAATTCTGCTATGCACTTTCCATCAGGTGTATTGAGATTTACTTATAAGTTTTACTGCCATGTATGCACACTGGTCACTAATCACACGCCAATATTATAGGTATAACTGATATCCTATGTCAGAGGCGATCTTCCAGATGGGCCTTTACAGGCCTCAGCCATGTAGCTATAGATGTTGGCTCCCAACAAAGGACATTTGAATTGCTTCCAGTCTGGGGACTATTATAAAGAAAGTTGCTAAGAGAAGTCCTTTTTGTGGGAATATTCTTCATAAACTCCATTTTAAATTAGTTGTTCTTTAATACTAACTTACTTTGTAAATAGATATTTAATTCACAAGTACAAAATTCATTCAAATGTTACAAAAGCCTGAAATGGAAGGCTACACTGTTATCTTTATATTTCTTTCTTTCTTTTTGAGTTGGAGTCTTACTCTGTTTCCCAGGCTGGAGTGCAGGGGCAGGCTCACAGCCCCTGCAGCCTCGACCAGCTGGGCTCAGTTGATCCTTCTGCCTTAGCCTTTCAAGTAGCTGCAACCACAGTTGAGTACCATCATACCTGGCTTATTTTTTAATGTTTTGTAGAGATGTTTCCCAGGCTGGTCTGGAACTCCTGGGCTAAAGCTATCCTTCCCACCTCGGCCTCCTTAAGTGGGGGGATTCCAGGCATGAACCTGGCCTTGATTAATCTATATTGTACTTGAGCAATCTCCTGTTGTTGGGGAGAAGTCAGCAGCTCATCTTTCTCCAGCTGGATGAGCCATTAGGCCGCAAGTTTTCTACTGGCAATGGCGATGGGGTTAGAGGGCATCTCACGGGTTGCACTGGCAACAGCAGTCCTGTCTCCAAGCAAGCAGTCACTGACAATTCAAAAGGCATTTATTTTCTCACAAAAGAAACGTCACTCCCCCTAGCACAAAGACCCCACTCCCCCTAGCACAAAGACCCCAACGTTACTTCCTGCTCAAGACGCAGTAAAAGAAAGAGCTGTAAAAGAACCTGGGCTGGAAGGGCGGTTTAAGGAGACTGAAAAAAAAAGAAAGAAAGAAAGAAAAGAAAAGCTTACGTTAAAATCGGATAAATCTTCCAAAGATTACAAAAAAAAAAAAACTGTTTTGCCAAACGAACACAGACTGCTCACGTTAACGAAACTTGTGAAAGTACATTTGAAACTCAAAGTACTTTCTTACAAAGCCTGTTTTTAAACAAAAGAAAAACCAGGGGAGAGCGTGAACACAGACCCTTACTCAAATTAGGCAATCAAGTTTCCCCCTTCGGAGAAAATGGCAGGGGTCAGCACATCTGAAGTGCAACGGATAAACCTAGCTCTGGAAAAACACCTTCGTGATCATGATATCTCTTGCATCAAGTGAGTATGAGCTGCCGTCCTGCCGCCCCAACACAGCCTCACACGCCTCACACTGTTCACACACGGTCGCTCTGCTCGAGCACGCCCTGGGCCCTCCTGGCCCTTCCGCACACCGAGGACGCTCAGCTCCAAGCCGCGGTCCTCTGCTCGCTCCCGCAGCCCGGGAAACCCATCGTATCTCGGCAGCAGGTGGCCAAGCAGCAGCCCCCAAGCCGCCTCATCTACATAGGAGATGCCCTATGGGTGACATCAGGAACTGCGCTCCTTCCTCCAGCCCAAGCACGGCACCAGCGCCTCGGTGGCCGGCGGCGGAAGTGACGTCTGCCTCCACCTCCTTTCCCCCACCCATCCTTGGTGTGGTGTGCGGTGCCCGCCTCCCTCCCCCGCCGATGCTGCCAAAGTAAGCAGTTTTTTACCCTGTGTCCTGCGAGGACCCTTTTGACTGAACCAGCTGAACCCTGTGCACCTTCTTGAAATAATGGCTTTTAATGCGCGGAATAGACGGTTAGCATTACAAAGGAAACCGGTTTCTTTCAAATTCGATTATCTTTGGGATTTCAACTAAGATTTGAAGCTATCCAATATCAGAGAGAAACTGTATTTATGAAACTTGAGACTGCTCAGATGACGGAAACCTGCCATTCTGTGGTTTTACTATTAGTGGTGATATAAAGACAGTTGTCTAATCCAATTGCATGAATCTTGGAGTTTCAAAAATCACAGTACTGTACATTCTTCCACATATGGTGTCCAGGCCTTTGTCATTTCTTTCACAGCCACTGTCATTTGCATTTTGGCGGAGACTTGAAGGTAAGCAAAGAAATGGGAAGACTTTTTAAAAAGGAAAGCCTCAGGTATGCTTGGATTGGAGGCCGTCAGCATGAGAAAGCTGAAGACAGGTGAAGGAAATCAAAATACTCTACCCCAAATACATTTCTTTGGCACATTTGAAGATGGCTGTCAGAGAGCCAGCAGACAGAAGTAGTCCTGAAAAGTTGGCTTTTGAGAAATAAAAGAAAAAGAAAAAGAAAAAAAAGCTGACTTTTTAAGGGGAAATTTCATCTGTATAGCAGTTGCATTATTTTTTGAAATTATTTTTATTTTGTATTTTTTTCTAGGGAAGAGGTCTTGGACTGTCACCCAGGCTGGAGTGCAGTGGCATGATGTCCGTGGCAGTGTCAAACTCCTGGGCTCTAGGAATCCTCCCGCTTTAACCTCCTGCCTGAGTAGCTATGACTATAACCACACCATCACATCCAGCTAGTTTTTTTTCATTTTTTATGAACTTAGCTACCAAGGCTGGTCTCCACCTGTACAGTTCCAGAGATCCTCCTGCCTTAGCCTGCCTAAATGCTGGGATTACAGGTGTGAGTCAATGCCTCTGGCCAGAAATTTCATTAATCTGACCTTCCCTTCTTGATAAGATGAACTGAGTTTGACACATTAAAAGTCCAAAAGAAACATTTGTCATCTGTCATATTTGACGGTTGGTACTGTGAGATTTTGTCTACTTTATAAGACCACCTCTACTACCCAAGCCTCCTCATTCCTCCCTCCCATAACATGTCTTGCCACTGTAACCTGATTTACCATCATAACCTGTTTTGGGCCATGACCTGAGTTCCCATTCTTTTTGTAACTTCAAGGTGGCTCATCCATTTCTGTATTCCATTGGTGGATAGTAACCACTCTGTAGTTCTCTCTGTAGACATGTTCATTAATTTGTATGCCTCTTCTCTAATCGGCCTTTTGTGAGTTGATTTTTCAGTAAAACTTTAGAGAGCAAAGAGAAAGTTTTCCCCTTAGTTCCTAGGGGTTTAGCACTGTAAGCAGGGTATCAAAACTCCATTCTTCTGGAAGCTACATTGAAGAGAACACAGGAGAGAGCAGGAATGTCTTATCAGCCAGGGTCTTGGCCTTTCTTGCTGTGTGGAATCTGTCAAGTAAACAGTAAAAAATCACTGTTAGTTTCTTTTTCCTCTCCAACATCTTGATTAACAGGAGAAAGGATCTGTGTGACTAGTCTTGGGTGTAGCAACTCTGGTGTACTTTTTGGTGCTTTGTGGTGTGAATATTCATATTGTTTTATCCCTCCCTTTCCAGACATTATCTGTTCCTTTTTATTTGTCTTTCTGTGGTGTTCTGTCATAAAGATGAGGTTTTTTCCATCTTGTTTTATGTCTCAGCTGAGGTATATTCTCATCTTGCTTTATGTCCCTGAGAGACTGATTTGTGACCAAGTGGGAGCACTCTGGTTTCCACAGTCCATGTGGGGAGTGACTTTCAGGTCATGTCATGTGGCCAGTCTGAAAATAACTGGGAATCGGACACATTTTTTGCTCTGGACATGTCAAACTCTCAAGGGAGTTTTTAGGGGCATTGTTATCTCAGCCTTTGCTGTGTGGTTAGTCCTGGCAAAGTTCAATCCTAGGAGGACCTGACTAGTGCCACAGATTAATGGATCTCTGACTGGCAGCCCCCACAGATTTGTGGCTTATCAGAGAAAACACCATTCTTCATTATCTGTGGTCTGTTCCTGGAAGTGAATTTTTTCTTGGAGGAAGATATTTGGGATTGCTTCTTCTAAACTCTCTTCAGGAAGTAAAAATGGAAATTTAGCTTCTGGGTACTCCATGAAGAGGCTATTGGATGGAGTGACTATTGGAATAAGCTTACCATGGAAATCTTAATTGTCAGTGACCAGAAGATAGATCCTTTAAATTTGACTCTCAAATTAAAAAAAAAAAAAAAAAGCTGGGCTCGGTGGCTCAGCCTGTAATCCCAGCACTTTGGGAGGGTGAATTGCCTGAGCCTGCAGGGTCCAGACCAGCCTGGGCAACTTGGCGAGACCTCATCTCTATTATAAATAAAATATTTGTCAGGTGTGGTAGGGCACATCTGTTGTTCTGGCTACTTGGAAGGCTGAGGCAGATGGACTATCGGAGCCCAGCAAGTCTATGCTGGCGTGGAAGTGAGCATGCCACTGCACTCCAGCCTGGGTGATGGAATGAGACTCCAACTAAAAAAAGAACAATCAAAAACAAAAAACAAAAAAACCCACCACACCAAAAACCAACCAACCAAACAAAAACCTTCAGAGAGCTCTTATTCTAAACATACCTGTATGGGAAGTGTGTGAATACTGGTTAAAGGGGGCAGCCCAGTGTTGGGAGCCAGCCTTGGAGGCCCACCTGATTGACAGGATCCTGGAGGGCTGAAGACCCCGGGCTGCAGGGCGAGCCAGGGAAGCTGAGGCCCTTCTGTCTTTTATCTTTAATGTTGGTATGGCCAAAGAATTCTGTGTAGTCACGGAAGAAGAAAATGGCATGTTTATGTGAAATATTCACAGCTAACCTGGGAATGTCATGGTTTATTTTTCCATTTCCCATTATGCCGTTTGGCCTCTTTTAACATATGCAGGGGTTAAACTCTGAAGCACATCAAGAATGCTTTTTTCACTTGGTTATAAGTTACTATATATTGCTTGAGTAAAAAACAATATAAGTATATTCACTCCTTATTTGATTTAGAATTATGTAGTTTAGTATTTAGACATAAGGTTTTTTTAGAAGCACAAGTTTATAGTAAGTTCATTATGTATTCATTATAAGTTCTAACACTTATCTAGGAGTTATGTAGTTGATTTATAACACTGTTTTCACAGATTTAGGATGAAGATTAATCGTTAAGGTTTTTACTTAATTCTATAGTTAAAATTTTAAGTAAATGTTTATAGAGTGGGTTTTCACTGAATTCATAATGTACTAACTGGATACTTTTATGATAAATTAACTAAATACAGAGAGCAAACTTGGCGGCCTGGGAAACATCACTAAAGACTTCTTTCGAGTTTTCTTTAGAAATAAACATTTCAGGATAAGAGAAAAGTAATGAAGACACCTGGACAAGAAAGGCGATTACGAAGCTTTGAAGATCATGGAAGCCCCAGAGAAAACTCCTGATACGTGGAGAAGTATGCACCTGGAAACTTTCTTGAAACACTTCAAGGACTGTAATTTGGGACTCTTTTGAAAAGAGTTGCTGGTAGTGCTATTCGAGACATGATAATTGTTTTATCCATGTATTAAACATAATTGGCAAATGTAATATCATGCAAGTTTATATAATCAATATACATATATATGAGGGTTGACAAAAATTATTAGGCTCTCATTATGTTTAACAAGGTTTTTACTTTAAATCATTAAGTAAGTTTTATTTATTTTATTTTATTTTTTTATAATCAATATCTTTTATTACGATATTGTGGGGTACAGTTAAGGGTTAGGTATACAAGTATGCTTCGTTCAGGCACCCTTGTTGATGAGAGGTGTCTCCCCATCCCCAGACAGATATTTACTACTGTTACTACCATCTCTCTTCCCCCCCATAGTTTCCCACCACTATCAGTCATTTTCTTATAGTATTACATTGGATGTTCAAGGTCCACTATATGAGTGAGAACATGTGATACTCAGATCTTTTGTTTCTGTGAGAGGTCACTCAGTATTATCGACTCTAGTTCCATCCAGGTTGCTGCGAAATTCATGATTTTGTTCTTTTTGATGGCTGCATAGTATTCCATCATGTATATGTACCACATTTTTTTAATCCAGTCCTCTTTTGGTGAACAGCATGGTTCATTCCAGGTTCTTGCTATTGTGAACAATGCTGTGATAAACATTCGTGTGCAGGTATCTTCTTGATAGAGAGATTTGAGTTCTTCAGGGTATATTCCCAGTAGGGGGATTGCAGGATATGGGAGGTTGATATTCAGAGGTTTTAGGAATTGCCACACTGCTTTCCACATAGGTTGCACTAGTTTACACTCCCACCAACAGTGTAAAAGTGTTCCCTTTTTGCCACACCCTCTCCAGCAACTGTTGTTTTTTGAGTTATTGATAACTGCCATTCTGACTGGAGTTAGGTGGTATCTCAGTGTGGTTTTAATTTGCATCTCCCTGATGATTAATGAGGTTGAACATTTCTTCATGTGTCTGTTGGCTGCTCGGATGTCTTCCTTTGTGAAGTGTCTGTTAATAACTTTTGCCCATTTTATAATGGGGTTATTTGTTTGTTTTTTTCTTTTCAGCATGTTTGAGTTCCTTGTAGATCTAAGATGTTAAGCCTTTGTCAGACCTGGAGTTGGCAAATACTTTTTCCCAGTCTGTGGGCTGTCTCCCTACTCTCTTGATAGTTTCTTTGGCTTTGCAGAAGCTTGTCAGTTTAATGAGGTCCCACTTGTCTATCTTCTCTCTTATGATCTGTGGGTATCGGTTTTGTTCAGGACGTGGATGCCAGTACTGATTTCCATGAGGGCATGTCCTTAATTTTCTAAGGTTCTTATGGTTTGAGGTTTTACATTTAGGTCTCTGATTCATTTGGAGTTAATTTTTGTGTATGGGGATAGATAGGGATCCTGTTTCAATCTTTTGCATGTGGTCAGCCAGTTTTCCCAGCACCCTTTATTGCATAGGTTCTCCTCTCCCCGGTGGTAGGTGGTGGAGGCTTTGTCAAAGATGAGTTGATTGAGAAATTGAGGTTTTGCTTCTGGAATCTCAATTCTATTCCATTGATCTATATGCCTGTTCCTATACCAGTACCAAGCTGTTTTGATGATTGTAGCTTTATAGTAAAGTTTGAAGTCTGGTAATGTGATACCGCCAGTTTTTTTTTGCTGAGGATTGTTCTGGCTATTCTTGGCTGTTTGTGTTTCCATATGAATTCCTGTGTTGTTTTTCTAGGTCTGAGAAGAATGTTGCTGGTAATTTGATGGGTATTGCATTGAATTTGTAGATTGCTTTAGGTAAGATGGACATCTTCACAATGTGGATTCTTCCAATCCATGAGGATGGGATATTTTTCCACTTGTTTGTGTCATCTTGGATTTCTTTGAGCAGTGTTTTATAGTTTTCATTGTAAAGGTCTTTCACGTCTCTGGTTAGGAAGATGCCAAGGTATTTCATTTTTTTGTGGCTATTGTGAATGGAATTGTGCTTTGTATTGGGTTTCTGTTTATCATTGGTGTAAAGAAGTGCAATTGTCTTTTGCGCATTTATTTAATGTCCTGAGACTTTGCCAAAGGCCTTTATCAGGTTTTTGACAGATTCTCTTGGATTTTCAAGATACACAATATGTCATCTGCAAAGAGAGATAATTTGACTTCCTATTTTCCCATTTGGATACCCCTGAATGCCTTCTATTTTCTGATTGCTCTAGCCAGGACTTCCAATAATATATTGAACAGGAGGGGTGAGAGTGGGCATCCTTGTCTTGTTCCAGTTTTCAGGGGAAGTGGTTCTAATTTTTGTCCATTTAGGAGTATGCTGCCTGTGGGTTTCTCGTAGATGACTTTTACTGTTTTGATGTATGTTCCTCGTATGCCTACATGTTCAAGTGTTTTTATCGGGAAGGGGTGCTGGATTTTATCAAAAGCTTTTTCTGCATCTAATGATGTAATCATGTGATTTTTGTTTTGACATCTGTTGATGTATTTAATTACATTTATAGTTTTAGAAATGTTGAACCATCCTTGCATCCCAGGGATGCAGCCTACTTGGTCATGATGAATGATTTTTGAGATGTGTTGTTGAATTCGGTTTGCTAGGATCTTGTTGAGAATTTTAGCATCTATGTTCATCAAAGATATTGGCCTGTAGTTCTCTTTCTTTGTTGGATCTTTACCTGGCTTGGTTATCAATGTGATGTTAGCTTCATAAAATGATTTGGGGAGGGTTCTATCTTTCTCAATTGACTGAAATACCTTCAGTAGGATAGGTATCAGCTCCTCCTTAAATGTCTTGTAGAATTCTGCTGGAAAGCCATCTGTGCCATGGCCTTTTTTTTTTTTTGTAGGTAGTTTTCTTATTAAATAGTCAATTTCCTTGATTGTTATTGGTCTATTTAGGGTCTCAATTTCTTCTTGTTTCAACCTAGGCAGGTTGTGTGAAGACAGAAAGTCCTCCATTTCCTTGAGGTTTTCAAGTTTGTTTCCATACAAGTGTATATAGTAGTCTCTAATGATCTTTTGTATTTCTTCAGGGTCAGATGTACTTCATTTTTTGTGTTTATGATTGTGCTTATTTGAGTTTTCTCTCTCTTTTTTTTTGGTCAATCTAGCTAGGGGACCATCAATGTTGTTTATCCTTTTGAAGAATCAGCTTTTTGTTTCATTGATTTTTTGTATTGTCTTTTTGTCTTCTATGTCCTGGATTTGTGCTTTTATTTTGGTGATCTGGATTCTTCTGCTGAAATTAGGGTTTTTGTGGTCTACCTTTTCCAGCTTCCTTAGGTAGCTTGTTAGGCTGTTAATTTGTGATCCTTCCATTTCCTTCATGTGCATTTGTAGGGATATAAACTCCCCTTTTACTACAGCTTTCATGGCATCCTAGAGATTTTGGTAAGATGTTTCTTCATTTTCATTTGTTTCCAGATATCTTTTGATCACTGTTTTGATTTCATCATTGACCTAGGCATTGTTTAGCATCATACTGTTTAGTGTCCATGCCTTTGTGGGTTTTGGGGGGACCTTGTTGGTGTTAATGTTTGTTTTTATTCCACTGTGGTCTGAGAAGGTGCATGGTAAAATTTCAGTCCTTTTAAATTTGCTTTTACTTGATTTATGGCCAATTATGTGGTCGATCTTAGAATATATTCCATGCGATGATGAGTCCAATGTGTATTCTGTGGTCTTTGTATGGAGTGTTCTGTAGGTATCAATTAAGTCCATTTGGTCAAGAGTCACATTGAGGTTCCTGATCGCCTTGCTGATTTTTTGTCCTGATGATCTGTCTAGGGTTGTGAGTGGGGTATTCAAGTCCCCAGTTATGATGGTGTTAGAGTCAATATCTTTCTTTAGTTTTCCTAGAAGTTGTTTTATGAAAGTTGGTGCACTTATGTTGGGTGCATATATGTTTAAGATAGATATTTCTTGTTGGTGGATTGAACCTTTTATCATTATGTAGTGGCCTTCTGTATCTTTTTAATTTTTGATAGCTTAAATGGTATTTTGTCTGAAATTAGGATCATGACTCCTCCTTTCTTTTATGTTCCATTCGCCTGAAAATTTGTTTCCCATCCTCTTACTTTGAGTCTGTGTATGTCCTTTCTAGTGAGACAGGTCTCTTGAAGGCAGTATGTTGTTGCCTGGTGATATTTTATCCATTTTGCCATTCTATGTCTTTTCAGTGGTACGTTTAGTCCAGTCACATTTGGGCTAATTATTGAAATGTGAGAGTTCCTCCCTATTATAGAGTTCTTATAGAGTTGTTGTTCTTCCACTTGGTTTTTTTGTCTTTCTTTTGGTTTGGGGGTTGGCTCTTGTGTATTTTATTCTTTTTCCTGTACTCTTGTGATGATTGTTGTTCTTTTTTCCCCTTTTCTTCTATGTTTAGTACTTTCTTAAGTGTTTCACGTAGAGGTGGTTTGGTGGCAGTGTAAGTTCTTAGGGATTGGATATCTGGGAATGATTTTAATTCTCCCTCACTGATGAAGCTTAACTTGGCCAGGTAGGTTATTCTTGGTTGAAATTGTTTTGACTTTGAAGATAGGACTCTAAGCTCTCCTAACCTGCAGGGTTTCTGTAGATAAATCTGCTGCTATTCTGATTGGTTTTCCATGGTAGGTGATCTGGCCTTTTCTTTTGCTGCCTTTAGGATTTTTTCTTTTATGCCTACTTTGTTTAGGCGAATTATTATGTGTCTAGGAGTTGGTGTTCTCATTTGTTGTCTTGCAGGGGTTCTCTGAATCTCTTGTGTTTGAATTTTTGCATCACTGATTAGATAAGGGAAGTTTTCTTGAATGATCTCATGGAAAGTTTGTTTCAGTGTGGTCTCTGTCTCTTTCTGCCTCAGGAAGGCCAATTACTCTTGGGTTCAGTCTTTTGAAATAATCACTCATCTCTTGAAGGTTTTGTTCTGTCTTTTTGAGCTTGTTTTCTGTGTTTTTAAGAGCTTGGGTTAGTTCTATATTTTAGTCCTCAAGCTCTGAGATTCTTCTGCTTGGGTAATTCTGCTTTACATGCTTATCAGTTTGTTATTTATTTCATTCACAGTATTCTTTATTACTGTTATCTCAGATATCAGTTCCTTTCTAGTTTCTTCTTGTCTCTCCTCAATTCTTTTTAATCTCTCCATTAATGTCTTGATATCTAGGTTTGTAATTTGTGACCAGTCATTCTGGGGGCTCTTCATTGTTTGAATTCTGAAGTCAGTTTTCTCAGTGTCTGTCCTCCCAGGGGTATGGGAGAGACCCATATTCCTCTTTTGGTTTTTCTTCATTTGTATAGATTTTTCTCTCTCCCCCCCTTCCCTCCCCTTCTTTAATTCTGTTTTTCAGGGAAGGTGTGATTGCTTTTGTTTCACTTGTATAATCTCCTGTTCTTCCTTATGAGGGTCCTCCAGCTTTGTTCACTTTTGAGGTTGGAGTGTGGATTGTGGGCTGTACTTTTTGCAGTTTTAAGGTTTAATTGCGGGGGAAACTGTGATTCAGAATCTATATGCTGATTACAGCATCCACCAACAGGTGTATGAGCACACTGGAACCTATTTCCCACTGCCTTACAATCTGTCTTTGCAGCCGGGTGTAGCTTTGGTCCCTGGAGCAAAAGGAGGTACAAAAGAGGAAAATAATGGAGGAAGGGGGGTCAATAGGAAGTTAGAAAGAGAGAAGAGTGAGAGGGAAAGCAGACATACATACCAACTAACAGGTGAAAAAGAGACACAAGGCCAGAGAGAAGTTAAAAATACACAGAAGGAAAATCACTAAAGAATACTGGTAGCTACACAGAGACAGACCAATAAAATCATGAAACAGATAGTGTAAGTTAGAAAGCAAAAAAATAGTGAGCAAAGCATACAGTCAGAATGATAAAATCAAAGGTCAAAATAAGAGATCAGACTAGCTCTGGAATCTTTCCTTAGTGTCTAAAGTCACTTGATCTCTGATCTCTAGCTTCTCCCCTTTGTTTTTGTTGCAGGCAGCTAGCCTGCTGCCTGGGAGGTCTGTGATGCTTAGTTGTCTCTCTGTTCAGCATAGGGGAGGGGCTTTGTCTCCTGTTTAAGGATGTTACCTTAGGAACCAAGGTGGAGGCTCTGATAGGTGGGTGGGGCAATGTAAATCTGCCTGGAGAATGGCAGAGGTGGTAGTTTCACTTTCATTTTCAGGGATGCTCATCTGGGTCTCTGGGCGAGAGGTACCGGGGATCGGCTGCACAGCTGGGCGCTGGATCCGGGATGTCACCAACAGGTTGGGGTGGAGGAGAGGGTCGGGCATTCCCTCCTCTGGAGCTGGAAGCCTTCGATCAGCACCTTACACAAGCTTGGGGTTCTGTTCTCTTACACAAGCTTGGGGTCGTGCGTTGAGTGCCTCAGCCAGGGTGGGCCCAGGGCTCCAGAGCTCCAAAGCTCCAAAGGGCAGGTGGTGTCCCTGGGTCCCTCACAGGGTACTTCAGCCATAAATGGGACCAGTCTCTCTGAGGGGTGGGCGCCCAGAGTCTCCCTGGGTGACCGGCAGCTTGGTGCTGGGTGCCGGGCGAGATGATGTAGCCAGGAAGGGAGCCAAGACATGGGACTCCTGAGCAGGCGGGAGTCACATATAGTGGAGCAGCCGCAGCCAGGGGCCGCAATATCTGGCCCTGCATGGGACCAAAGGTCCCCAGGCCTCGTATCAGTGTGGCTAGTGGTGGACAGGGGGCGGAACTCAGTACTTAGGTTTTGATTGTCAAAAAACCATGCAGTTTTTTGTTCATGTACGTGATGGTATGCTTTATGGTCTGGATGCAGAAACTGGATGCACCCGCCACCACTCTCAGCCTTGGAGAGCGAATGCCCTCCAGAGGAGGACGAGCGCAGAAGCTGGATGAGGGGGACGAGGGGAAGGAGGGGGGCAAGAAGGAAGAGAAAGAAGAGAAAGAAAAGAAAGGGAAGCCAGGATGCTGCAGCCGCCACTGCCCCAAGCCCACACAGCCCAAGTGCCCTCCACCGCAGTTTTTATGTATGGGTTGGCCTGTGGTTACTGCTGAAGTCTAGTTTTTCCTTGTCTCATAAGTTGAGATGCTCTCAGAAGCATCTCTTTCGCAGTTCTTGGCCACACAGGGTAGACATAGACAGCAGTAGGGAGGGGATTGCTATGCTAGGGGGGTGTTTGCTGATCTCAGAGAACCAGCTAAAAACTGCACCCAGGACAGGTTAAAGGCTGTTTTGGCAGCAGAGCTGGGCCTTTTGGGGCCCAGCATCCCCGCTCACATGGAGACACAACTTGCTTACTCTGTGTACAGGAAGGGTTCTACTACTGTCCGGGTACCTTGCATGTGTCCACCAAGGTCCCAGCCGCAGTCTCCCCTGAGTCTGGACCAGAAGCCCTGAAACCCCACCTGACCCTGCCAGTATAAAATGGGGAATCTTGTGAGGGGCTGCACAGTGCTCTCTAGCTAGTGGATGCTTCCACCAAGCATTTTTCTAACCCACCTTCTACCTTTTAAATAGCCAATCTATTCTCACATCATCTCTTTTGTTTTTATGTTTTTTAGTTGGAGTCTCACTAGGTCACCCAGGTTGGACTGCAGTGGCACGCTCATGGCCACCCCAGTACCAACCTACTGGGCTCTGGCAATCCTTCCACCTCAGCCTTCCAAGTAGCGGGAATACAGCACATGCTACCACGCCCGGCTGTGTGTGTGTGTTTTGTTTTTTTTTTTAGAGATGAGGCCTTGACAAATTTCCCGGGCTGGTTTCAAACCGACGGGTGCAGGCAATTCACTTGCTTCGGCCTCCCAAAGTGCTGGGATTGCAGGCTGAGCCACCAAGCCTGGCCGACATCATTTCTCAAGTGACAGCTGCCTCCTTTGATGTTTTGCATCCACATCCTACACCCGTTGCCAGCCAACACACCCCATCTGTGCTTCTCACTCAAAGCTGTGCCTTCAAAACCCCCTAGCACCTCGCTTATCACTTTGCCGTAAAAGAAGAGTCCCTCTCCCAGTCTCCAAGTTGCACTTGACGGGCGTCAACCACCCGGCAAGACATGGCGTTTATTTAACTCCCTTCTCAAATGGCAGCAGGAATTACAAATATCTCTTCACAGCCTAGGTGCACCTTTTCCTTTCCCTGTATCCTATATGCAGATGCCTGTAACTCCTGTTCAGAAGAAAACCCCAGGACTAGCGTTGGCGCTTGTGGGCATTTGCCAACCTCTCCAGGGCGTGTCTTCTGACCCTACTTCTGCGCGGTAGCATCTTGATAAATAGAAACTACCTGGTCAAACGCACAGGCAGGAAGGGCCGCGGCGGGAGGGACCATGTTGCCCTCTAGTGGCTATCCCGGGGCCAACCACAGCATCTTCTGACATCCCGGCAGGTGGGGGCGGTGCAGACCCAGAAAGTTCCAAAGAAAAGCAACGGGAGCGGACTCCGTGGCTCAGCCTGCATCCCAGCACTTGGGGAGACCGAGGTGAGGGGATTGCGTGAGCCTGCAGGTGTGAGACCATCCTGGCAACTTGGAGAGCCCTCGTCCTTGTAATTAAAAAAAAAAGTAGTTCCGGCTACTTGGAAGGTTGGGGCAGAAGGATCGCCAGAGCCCAGCAGGTCAATAGAGTGGCTCCAACCGCTCCCCGCAAAAGAAAAGAAAACCAACGGGAAGCACAAGAGGCCCAGGCAGTGTTCAGGACGCACCAGCAGAAGCCTCACGTCCTAGGGGCTGATCCAGTTGGATGATGGATGAAGACGAGCTGTTCACTTCTCCCCAATAGAAAATGGGCAGCAGCGGGAGGTTTCTTGCTCAAATAAAAAACGGACCAAACAGGAGCGTGTCATCCCAGAGGACACGGTGGGAGGATCCCAGGAGTTCCAGCCCAGCCTGGGCAACGTGGCAGGTCTCGCACTGTAAAAACTTAGCCAGGCGTTGTGATATGTGCCTGTAGTCCCAGCTACTCGGGAGGCTGAGGTGGAAGGATTGCCCAGGCTGTGGTGAGCCGTGACCATATCTCTGCACTCTAGCCCGGCACAGAGTGAGACTTCGACTCTAATAATAATGATTATAATAATAATTCATTTTTTAGTAGAGAAGATACATGAACTAAGACCTAAGTCAACTTTCAGTGCCTTTAAAAGTTCTATGAACCAAGACCTAAGTCAACTTTCAGTGCCTTACTGATAAGAAAACTTGAGCTTTTAGAGTGCTTAAGAAATGTCCTTGACCTCGGTCTGTCATCACCAATTTATGCTCCAGATCCCTGATTGAGGAGTTGGTGACCAAGAGCAGTTGACTAACAAGGTGGTTGGGAACTGCTTGGATGTTAGTTTACAGATCTATCAGACGTGCCCAGGTTGTGACAGACATGAGCTTCTGTCTGCCTTGGGGAAGGCCTGCCTTACAGCCCTGGTGCCACCGTTTGCCTTCTGTTTGATCTTGGCCACCTCTTTCAGTCTACTAGGCCTCGAATTTGAAAGTGTCATAGGAAAATGACAGTATTAAGTACCTCAAAATTGTTGCATGGACTAAATGGGCTAACTAATAATACGCCTAGCACAGTGTGTCACTTATGTTAAGAATTTTCCCATAGGAAACAATATTTAAGATAACATCTCCCCTTAATTATGAAATATAAAGAAAATGGTGTAGCCTTTTGCTTCAGGCCTTTGTAACATTTGAATGAATTTTGTGCTTGTGAATGTAATATGCATTTACAAAGTAAGTTAGTATTAAAAGGCAAGAAATTGGAAATGAAATTTATGAAAAATATGCCCACACAAAGGACTTGTTCTTAGCAACTTTCTGTGTAATAGTCCCCAAACTGGAAACAATTCAAATGAACTTCAAGAGATGAATGCAGCTGGGTTCAGTGGCTCAGCCTGTAATCCTGCCGCCTTTGGGAGGCTGAAGTGAGTGAATTGCCTGAGCCTGTGGGTTCGAGACCCACCTGGGCAACTTGGGGAGACCTC
>NW_007064643.1:31443-37336 GCF_000164805.1 Carlito syrichta
TCTCTACAATAAATCAAAAAATCAGCCGGGCATGGTAGCGCATGCCTGTAGTTCCAGTTATTTGGAAGGCTGAGGCAGTAGGATCGCTGGTGCCCGGCAGGTCGAGGCTGTGGTGGCCGGGAGCGACCACTGCATGCCAGTCTGGGTGACTGAGAGAGACTCAAACCTAACCCCCCCCCAAAAAAAAGAGTTGAATGCACGCATTGTGAAATACTCACCCAGTGGAATAATTCTCTGCAATAGAGTGGAACAAATAACAGAAACACATGAGACCTTAGATGAATCTCAAAACCATCATGCTAAGTGATGAAAAGATGACATGCTGTGTGGGACCATCAAGGTGAATTTCAAGAGCAGGCAAAACTAACCTTTAGTGACAGAAAGTTCTTGATTGCCTGGGAACCGAGTGGTGGAGGGATTGACTGCAAAGGGCACAAGAGAACAGTTTGAAGTAATAGAAATGCCCCAACTTGAAATCGAAGCATCGTACCATTTTCAAATCCCTCCTTATTAAATGTGAGTATAAAACATTATAAAAGTTTGGGTGCAGTGGCTTATGCCTGTAATCATAGCAATTTGGGAGGCCAAGGTGGGAGGATCACTTGTGCCCGGGAGTTCGAGATCAGCCTGGGCAACACAGTGAGACCAGTCTCTCAAAAAAGAAAAAAAAAAGAAAAGAAAAGAAAAAAGAAAGAAAGAAAAGGGAAAAATGTGGTAAAAAAGCTTTTCCAATTCTTCATGTCTTTTATTTAATTTAACTTATTTTTAACCTTAGAGGCTTCTTTTGGAAAAGCATCTCTCTATGTGGAACCTGAAGTTCAATAATTCCGTCACTTCTGTTTCTGTATCTTTTTCTTCAATTAGACTCGTGCACTATTAAATTCAATACTTTAAACGTAAAAATAGAAGTCCGGGTTTGGTGGCTCAATCCCAGTGCTTTGGGAGGGCGAGGTGATTGGATTACCTGAGCCCGAGGGTTCAAGACCCTCCTGGGCAACTTGACGAGACCTCATCTCTACAATAAATGAAAAATCAACCGGGCATGGTAGCTCATGCCTGTAGTTCCAGCTACTTGGAAGGCTGAGGTGGAAGGATCGCTGGAGCCCAGCAGGTCGAGGCTACGGTGGTCGGGTGCGGCCACTGCACTCTAGTCTGAGTGACAGAGTGAGACTCCAACTCAAAATAAATAAATAAAAAAGTAAAAATTGAGTCTATAAGAGGTTAAATTTATAAAAGCATATTGATATATGTATGCTTATTATTTTTTTCTTTTTTTGGGGGGCCCAGTCTAGCTGGATTATATATCCTTCTCTCTGTAGATATACCAGGACAAAAACCTCCATCAGTGTTTTTCCAATGTTAAACAAAGTTAGTTTTGAATTTAACTTGGTTACAGTTTTACACATTTGTACCTTTCTACCTTGTTTGAATGGTGTGTTATATGCCTGTATGACTTTGCAAAAGACATGCAAATAACTTAATAAATGAAGTGGAAGAAAACTACGTACAGACATTAACAGGAGGAAATTCAAGGTGGTGGGAATAGGGATGACTGGCTACCTTCTGCTTTATGTATTATTCATATTTTCAAATTTAAAAACTGAATGACCTGGAAGTGGAAGCACAGGGTAGATATGGAAGGGGTGGAGCAGGTGAGAAGAAGACATAAGGGGGGCGCACACCCAGTTCTGGCAGGGATTCTCTTTCGTTGAAGATCTTTGAGGGGCAGTTGTTGGGATAAGAAGGATGTTGGGGAAGCAGGAAGATCCTGGAAATATTCAGGGCAGTGTTATGACTGTCATCTCACTCTTCCTTTGGTGCTTATTCAAGTGAAATACACAGGCTTACATTTCCTTTCCAGCATTTGTACCATTTGCATTTCTCTGTTTAGGAGCTGTATAAACACAGCAGTTCTGAGAATGTCTTCTGGATCCCAGCTACTTTAGGTGCAAATTCCTGCTTTCAAATCCTATTTCACTGACTAAGTGATCCTGGACAGGTTACTTACCATTTCTGTCTCCGTTTTCTCCTACGTAAAATGCAGATGATGTTATGACATAGGTCTGTTGTAAGGATGAATTCAGCAAACACACATAAAACATACTGAATATTCCTGGCACATGGCACCTTGCATGTTCTCACTGACTGTATGCTCTTGTATTTTGGAAGCAACACTGTACAAAGACCAGATATGATGAAAACTGGTTGCATTGAAGTGACACCAGTGACACTTTTCAGTAGCTGTGGACCCTCCAGGGGGAGATCAGTAATCTGCTGACGAGCAGTAATCTCCTTGGCTGGGAGATCCCAGGAAAACCCCTCAATCTCCAGCAGGCTTGACCTTCAAGGAGCATCAGGAAATAAGGTATAGAATTAATTCTGTCTGGGGAAACTGGGAGTGTATTAGCGTATCTGTTCAGTTCATTAAAAGGGTAATAATGATTCAATATCTTGCTTTAAGTCTGCTCCAAAAAACTCATATTTTTCAGTGGAAGATATTTCTACAGGTAGGGAGAGGAAATACGTTTTTTCCTTGCCTACCCTAGGTTCATGACTGTGGTGTTTATAACAAAAGGCAGACCAACTAAAGAAAAGCATACAGATTTATTTAATAAAAAGTACTCTGTAACACAAAAACCTCCATAAAGAAATGAAGGCATGAAGAGACAGTTAAACCAGAGGCAGGTTTTTCAAGTAGGTTTGATGAACAGTGGATAGTAATGGAGAAACACAGGGGGAACCCCAAAAAAACCAAGATTTCCTTATTTAAAAAGTATATTTATTCTTACGGGTTTAAATTTCAGTCACCTTCAAAGTTCAATTTGATGCCATACAAATAAATGCCTTCTTCTCTGCTTAAAACAGTTTTGAATCCATAGATTTTGATGCCTTTTAGTGCTTCTGGTGTTTTTTGTTTCACCTCTTCACTTTGGCAAAATGTTCCCCTTTGAGGACTTTTTTCATTGAGGAAAACAAAAAAAAGTCATTCAGGGTATAATCAGGAAAATAGAGAGGGTGGGTCATGGGGGTCATACTGTTTTGGTCAAAAACTGCTGAGCTCCCAGCATGATGTGGGCAGGAGTCCTTGTAAATCACCCACCATGAAATGGGCAACACATTGAAAGACCCTCAAAAAAAAAAAGCATCACTGAAGGGAAAAACAGCCTCTCACAAAAATGCTAGCAGGTTCACTGATGCCATTGGGTTCCTAGAACACTTAGCCAGCAGGGGGAGCCTGTACTACAAGGGGCCCACCCTCCAAAAGATAATTCTGGTCTTCCCCCACTCCTATGATAGGGCAAAAGGGGTGTGGTCTAATGGTGATAAACTGGGGGAAATGGAGCAAGGCCTGTTTGTTCAGATTCTTCTCTGTGTCCCTGTGTCTTCAGACACAAGGGAGCTCCTTTCCTCTGGGCATGGGGAGGCCACCTCTCACAAAAGGTCTTATGACCTGCATCAGGGGAGAAGGGGGAAAGGGTGAGATTTACTTGCCTGCTTCTATTGTTTTCTGAAATTCCTTCAACTTAAACTATTCAATATACCAAAGAGTTCTAGTTGGGGGTAGGGAGTCCTGAACCTGTCTTGCATATGACACAAAAACCAGAATCTTTAGAGTGATACTTATGACTACAAAAAATTTAAATTCAAAATACAAACAACAAACTTAAAACCTTTCACAGATACGAAAGGCTGAAGATTTTTTTCTTTAAGGCTGGTCAAGTAAATCAGGAAAAGGAGCAGAGAAATCAGTCACTGTCTATGATCAACTGTAACCAGGAATGATTTTTTATGCACTATTGAAGTAGGGTCTGAGTGATTAAATAACAGCCCATGACTCAGATTAATAAAGGAGAAGTTTATTAGTCAAGGTTCTGCCAGCTGAGGACCACTTGTAGGAAGAGAATTTCAAGCAAGACAGCCCTGAGCCACAGCTCAGAGCTTCTTTAAGTAGTCCTAGCTTACATCTTGGTTAGCTCACGTTAGAGTATGGATATATTCTAGAACTCTTATCGCAGTATTCTGCTGTCATAAGCAAGCAAGTGAGTTTACAGAAGCAGATGTGGCTAGTTATGCAGGTGTGGCAGATAAGGGTACAACTAATCTTGCAATGTTTACAGAGGAAAAAAACTTCAAAAAAGTCTCCAGGAAGGGAGTAACATCTGTTTCAAGGCTGAAGCCATTTCTTTGATCCCCCCTTACTATCCCAGGGGCAGAGGTTGCTTCTTTTCCCTCTCACACTATACATTTTTATCAAAGCCACATATGCCCAAAACTTGTTTTGAACAACAGCACTGCGCTGATTTTATCCTGCTCTTCTCTCTCCCAATGACCACGTTCAACACCTGCAGCCCTTTATTGGCTGTTTGTCTCTTCATTGCTAAATAAACAGTTATTCCTTGATTTTCCAGTTTTCCCTCCCAGGCCTTGGAGACCTACCTGCAAGGGGCAACATGGAGTTGGTGTCTCCCCCCATCAGTGCCCCCCGAGGGAGCCAGCGAGGCTCCTGCCTTGGCTTCCACTCACTCCGGGACCGACTCGACTCAACCCACCCCTCCGACCAGAACCGGGAAAGAAAACTGTGAGAACCAATGCCAGGCCCCAGCCTAGTCCAGTCCGAGGCATCAGTAAAGAATCAGCAAAGGATGGCGGTCCAGAGTGAGGAGTTGCACTCGCCTAAATCTAGTGCGGCCCGCTGCTACGGCCTCCCCTTCCTTTCCCTGGGGTCTCCTTTCTTCTTCGCCCTTCTCTGGCCTCTCCCTGTCTCTCCTTACTCTCGGATATGTTCCTCGGCCCCAGGCGCCTCTCCTCCCCCGTCCCCATATTCTCCAAAGTGAGCTCCTGAAGGACAGCTAGGTTTCTCGGTCCTTCCGGATCACCCTAGACCCAAACTATGAAAATGCGAGAGATGCTCCTTGGCGCCAGTGAGAACATCGTAAGTAGCTGTCGGGGTCCGCCGAGACCCTCACCCACGTTCTCTCGGAGCAGAAGAATGCATTCGCCCATCTGATGGCATCCTGCCACGCCTCCTGGGAGCAGAGTCCTGGCGGGTTGAGGGGGAGCCCCACGGTCCCATACTCACCCAGGCTGGCTCGGGCTTCTCTCCTGGATGGGGAGGAGCCCAGCCCGGACGTTCTGGGCTTGCACTCCATGTGCTGAAGGCAGACTTGGGTCCCTCTGTCGGGCTGAGCTCCGGAAAGAGTGAAATTTCTCTGAGTCAGATTCCAAAGTCAGTGCAACAGCGACTTTTGGGGTCTGCAGTGGAGGCTTAAGAGCTAGAAATTCTGCATAAAATCTGAATATGAAGATTAGAATAAATTAAAATATTATAATTCAAAATAAACAGGTGTGGTGGCTCATACCTGTAATTCCAGCACTTTGGGAGACTGAGGTGAGAGTATTGTCTGAGCCCAGTGGTTCCAGTCCAGACTGATCAACTTGGTGACAGAAATCCTGGGATTTAGGTTGGCGACGACAGTCTATTCAGAGGAGACTTTTCACCCTGAGGACCCAGGGTCACCTTGGGAGAAGTGGGGACTGGCTGGGTTGCTGGAGCCATTAGGGCGGGTCGGCGCCTCTAACTGATTTCACGGGGCCAGGCGGGCTCACCAAGGACCGGGACATTCAGGCTTGGTCACCCCGATTGGAAGTGTAGTTAAATTCCCTGTGCACTCTGCCACTCTGAGAACCTAGTTTCTGAGGCTCCACCCACTGAGGAGGAGGTGGGGTGGCAGGGAGCATGTAGGACCAAACTTGATTTGCTTGTGCCCAGTGGTGCTTCCTGCCCTGGAGACAGAAACCTTTGTATTCCCTAAACCAGACAGTGCTTGACAGGAGGAGGCAGAACCCCCATTCCACTTAGGGAGTAAAAGGAAGTGACTAAGTGACTTTCCCC
>NW_007064643.1:37356-42851 GCF_000164805.1 Carlito syrichta
AAAAAAAAAAAAAAAAAAAAAGAATGAATTAAAATTCATAATAAAACACGACTCTTCCCACGTTAGGTCTGGAACCATGGACCCCAGACTCAGACACAATCACAGCGACTGCGGCAGCCCCATCAAACTTCTCTTATTACCATTTACTTACCAAAAAGACAACCGATGTAATTCAAAATAAACAGGTGTGGTGGCTCATACCTGTAATTCCAGCACTTTGGGAGACTGAGGTGAGAGTATTGTCTGAGCCCAGTGGTTCCAGTCCAGACTGATCAACTTGGTGACAGAAATCCTGGGATTTAGGTTGGCGACGACAGTCTATTCAGAGGAGACTTTTCACCCTGAGGACCCAGGGTCACCTTGGGAGAAGTGGGGACTGGCTGGGATACTGGAGCCATTAGGGCGGGTCGGCGCCTCTAACTGATTTCACGGGGCCAGGCGGGCTCACCAAGGACCGGGACATTCAGGCTTGGTCACCCCGATTGGAAGTGTAGTTAAATTCCCTGTGCACTCTGCCACTCTGAGAACCTAGTTTCTGAGGCTCCACCCACTGAGGAGGAGGTGGGGTGGCAGGGAGCATGTAGGACCAAACTTGATTTGCTTGTGCCCAGTGGTGCTTCCTGCCCTGGAGACAGAAACCTTTGTATTCCCTAAACCAGACAGTGCTTGACAGGAGGAGGCAGAACCCCCATTCCACTTAGGGAGTAAAAGGAAGTGACTAAGTGACTTTCCCCCCTCAATTAAAACAGAAAGTTTCCACTGAGATATGAACTTGGATCGCAGTATTCAGAGTTCAGAGTGCTCACCATTACACCATGGAACCTCACAGTGAGAGTGCTACATGGGTGTGGAAATATTTATTTATAGTTACAGTTCTCTGATTCATCCCAATGTATTTCTTCTGATCCCACAAACAACACTGGAGGAAGGTGGACTGTCATAGGTAGAGTCACCTGTCCTGTTTTCTCTCTGCCCCTTTCCTTTCACAGACTTTTATTCTTTAATTAGCATCCCACAAAATGTGGCAAAATCCACTCTGGGCTCAGGGTCAAGGAAGAGCCCTTGAAGCCTCCAGCATTAACCACATAGTCTCTCTTGGTTACCAAGTTCATGCCCTGAAATGAAGGTTTTGCAAATGGTAATGTGATTTTCTCTTTCTTCGCCTTCATGTTTTACCCATTGCCCAGAGAGGCCACGTCTTTGTCAGGGCAGGACTTGGGATTTCCTGGGATCTTTGACCCCACAGCACCTATTACACTCCAAAGCCACAACCCGTTCCTACACGTAATGTATAAAGGTGTGACACCTATGGAATCGGATTCGGAAGCAAGGGAACATTTCATCTTCTTCATATACTTCTATGGTTGGTTGGTTGGTTTTGGTTTTTCTTACAACAAATACAGATTTGTTGAATTTAAAATAAAAGTCAATCAATCATGTTTTACATTCACATTCAACACTCAAACCCAATCATACTCAACTCCTGTTACTCAAAATCAACCATATATTGTTGAGGTCACGAGACAGGGCTGTGACACTTATACAGGCACAGGGTGTTTTCTGAAAACTTGACCAAGTTGATTCCATCCCAGTTTCTACTATATCACAATCTATACCTTTACAAGGTTTTTAAAAAAGGTGCATATGTCAATGTATCCAAGAGCACACATTACTGTCTGATAGGGTGTGTGGACCCAAGGTCTCTTACAGTTTGTATAGTATTTATGTACACAAAATCAGGCTTCACTAAATGTTTACATGTGTAATAGATAAAAATTCATATTATAGATCAAAATTGTAATCTGTGTATTTTGCAGGAAAGTTCTCAAGGGTGGCCTTGGATTGTTAAGAGATAAACTTAGGCACATTCAAATTTTAAAGAGTTAATTTGAGCATTCAGCAAATTCATGAATCTGGCAGACCACAAGTGGCTTAGGACTCTTCTGAGAGGGGTGAGAGGGGAAAGTTTAATAAAGTGTTAACAAAAGCATGACAAAGAAAGCATATTTGATTGGTTAGAGTGAAAAGTCCTTAGAGGAAAGTTGGTGGTTTCTGATTGGTAAAATTTCTAGTTTTGTTTTACTGTTTACATTGAGCTTTGGTTTGCTTACATAGGGACCTAAAACTCTAGGCCTTCTCAGCCTAATAGTCTCCCTATTTATTATTACTATTATTTTTAACCATTCCCTCTTCTTGGCCAGACTCTTATTTATAAGAGATCGACCACAACTTGGACCTCAGTGCCTCTCTCTGCCACCATCACGGTTGGTTTGCTTTTGTCAGCATGGAACTCATAAGTCATGACTTAACGACTCATTGAACAAATAGTCCTTTTGTAGTTTTGTTTGTTTTCTGTCTAATCACAGTGAAAACATCTGGTATACAGTTGGTGGCTATGAACATACATTTAAGACCCTTGAGAGAATATAGTGTGCCAGGGAGATTACAGTGATGACTATCAGGAAGATAATTCTGAAGTATGCACATTAGCCAAGGTCTCCACAAACCAAACCAATGAAACAAGCAAAATAACAATGACAAAACAAACAAAGGTTAGTGGCTAGAACAAACTATAAACTCCGTCTCTGAGTCCAGAGGAGAGTTAGTCAAGAGCTTCAGATTCGAGCTCAAAGAATATTTTCCTGGTTTGCACCTGTAGTGTCTCTATTATGGCAAAGGGCATCTTGGTGAGCTCCCTGAGAGGCCCATACAACAGGTGGGAAGGCTGCCCTCTAAACTTTACATCTAATTGTCCAGATCCAGCCTGCAAGTCTTTAGGAACAGAGCAGATGTTAGACAAAAAATACTTTAGGGCCATAAACAGCACTGTGGTCTGATATTTGCGGTAGTACCTTATAGTTTTCAATGGAATAATTTTTTTCTCCACTGTTTACAACATTTTTAAAAAAGATAATCACAATAAAAGTACTAATTCGTTTACAAAATCACTCTAGTTTCAATAAACTTGACCTGATCATTTACATAAGAGGAGCAAGAGTAGTAATTGATAATCTTTTCTCTTTTAAAGTCTGTTTTGTTAGAACTTTTCATAAAGAATTTCAGATGAGCCTTCTAAAACCCTCACCATGCTAGGAAACCAAGCCCAGGGCTTGCCATCCCACTTGCCTACAATACCTATGGATTTGCGTAAAGTCCTTTCTTCTCGAGGTCCTCAAAATGTTTTTAATACACCTGATCTTTCTTTCATAAGGTTAGAGAATCTTTAAAACCAGGTATCAGGGCAATTTTTATTGTCGCTGTTGTTGTTGTTTTTAAGGTGCTGTGTTGTCTTTATAAAGTCAACCTTAGTTTTTAAAAACAAGCCCATCATAGCTGATTCTGTGGCCATTTTCAAACATGATGTGCTATTCAAAGCCTTAGACATATAACCAACGTTTCCAATTATTTCCAGTCACAAAGACAACAGAGCTTATGCAAATAGCTATATTGCCATAAAAATGAGAATACTCATGAATAGTTTCCAAATTCTGAAGGGATCAGGGTAAGGGAATAAATAACATTTCCTCTTTGTTCACACAGATTCACTTTCCCAAATTGTATAAGCTACAGATAGCTTAAGAAAAAGCTTTCCTTCAATCTGGAATACAAAACATTAAGGACAAGCACTGTTTCAAACAAAGGACCATACAGAAACCATAATCCTACTTCATCAGTTCTTTCAGTCCCATGTAATTGGCTCTTGTTCTTTTTAATGCTGGGTTAGCAGTTTTGTGAGCCAATTAGTTTCTTCATCAGAGTCTTGAAGTTCTCACTCAGTCCAATGGCAGAATCTTTACATTAGAACCCTGTGCTTCTGGAGACTCAGAGGAGAGAGGGGAAAAAGAAGCAGAGGGATAAAAAATCACCCATCGGGAATACTGCACACAGGTGAAGATAGTGCGTGCACTTAAAGCCCAGACCAAAAACTATTTGTACGTTATGCTATTGAAATTTTTTAAAAAATCAAATAAAAAAATAAGCTTGTGTTTGTCAGTCCTTTTCATTAATCTCCTCAAAAGCAAAACTGGGGAGAGAGGAGAGAAGGAGAAAAATAAAACAAAGCAAAACAAAAGAGTTGAAGATTGTGTTATATACAAAAGCTTTCAGGAAAGCATCAGAGCAAAATAATGAAGTCTGTGAATGATAAGGCTTAAAATGGTCACATGATTAATGATCTGATGAGCATGCATTATAATAATGATGCAACTGACAAGGAAATGTGGTTGTTTCTGTGGCACACAATATTCTAAGGTAATAACTAGGATTATGACTAATAACTCTATCAGAACATATCAGATTTCTTATAGTAGCATACAATTTCTGAGATACTCATTAATAATATCCAAACATAAATATGACTCAACAAGGTAACATATCATTTCTTATGTGAGAATGCTTTCATGCAAATTGAACATATCAAATAGGCTGAATTGGATTGTTGTCTCTCTTTTTATATGGAGAGAGAATAGATTCTTTTGAGATACTCCCAGGCACTCTGAAAGCTCTCAAAGTTAGTCTGAGATTTTTAAAAAAATGAGACATAACTTACAAGTATAATTGGGCTTTGGGAAGTTTCTTAAAAAGGTATCAAAGATTATAAGCCACTGGTCAAAATAGAATCATAGGTCACTCTGGAACTACAGTGATAAGCAAAAGTCTCCAAAGGCAAATACAGAAAATTAACTAGTTTTGACTTAGTTGTTTGCCTAGGGAGGACTAAGTATTCCTAAATATCAAAGACTTAATAAAGCAAGAAAACCAAGAAAACTTAGTACCAATGCACTTTTGACATTCAGGCACATCAATTTTTAGTAACATACAAATCAATTCAAATCTTAGCCAGTTTAACCTTATAAAGAGAATTCCTTTTCAAATTCCTCTTCCACAAGCCTGTTACAAATTTGCTATATCTATTCAGGTTTTGTCCTACACTTCTCATCTTTCTCATTGTGAAAAATTCATAATTTTACTTTAGGACAAAAATTACTTTCTTTTTCCTTTAAGAAAAACACATCCTTGTACCATTTGGATTCACTTGCCTAACACTTCTTGTTTTCCTCACATACAGAGTTGTTTACTTTATAATTTCTAGTTTTTTAAATAATAATTAAACTATTTAAGTTTTAGTAACTTTAATTTCTAGTAAAATCACCATTCAGTAGATTAACACCTTTTCATAATTTTTAGAATATGCTTTCTCAAGGTATAATGTTTCAGTGTGGCACTGGGCATGTTTCTACTAACACACTGAAACATAATTAGCTTTTCTGTAATGAGAAACAAGAAGTCAATAAATTTATGTTCAGTAATTCTCTTGTAGGAAATGATCTAAACATTTAATAAATATCCACTGTTTTTTTTTTTTTTTGAGTTGGAGTCTCACTCTGTCGCCCAGACTGGAGTGCAGTGGCCGCTCCCGGCCACCGCAGCCTCGCCTGCTGGGCTCCAGTGATCCTTCCGCCTCAGGCTTCCGAGTAGCGGGAATTACAGGCACG
>NW_007064643.1:42871-50373 GCF_000164805.1 Carlito syrichta
GGGCTCAGGCAATCCACTCACCTCAGCCTCCCAAAGGTGCGGGATTACAGGCTGAGCCACCGAGCCCAGCAAATATCCACTGTTACTAAACAAAACTCTCAGGGTGTAAGGTACAAACGAGATTTGTAATTTTTGTTTTAGTAGAAGCATTGTAAAAGATAATCACCTGGCTAATTTTGTTTTGTTTTGTTCTTGTAGAGGCAAGGTCTTGTCATGTTACCCAGACTCGTTTGAATCTTCTGTGCTCAAGTGATCTTCCCATCTTTGCCTCTCAAAGTGTTGAGATGGCAGACCTGAGCCAGCCCTCCTGTCTAGAGAGGCCATTTTTGATTCATTTAGTCTTTTAGAAGTCTCTGCACACCAATCAAAAACATATCCCATTGTTTCTGAGACAGTAGAGAGCACCTTCCCCACCCACCATGTGCCTCATGGATGTAACTTAATTTAGGTTGAGACTTCCCTACTGTAGCCATCACAATTATCAATTATTTTTAGTAAGACTCATTCATTTCTCTAAAAAGCACAGGTTCCAAGATGGAGGGTTTCAGATTCTTTGGATTTAGATAAATTTAATATTCCATTTCTTACCACAACCTTTCCTGAGGCTTCTACTGCACCCAGTGCAGCACCATCAATCACTTGGATCCAATTGACATTTACAGAGTACTTTATTCAACAAGAACAGAATGCATATACTTCTCAGGATCTCAGAGAACATTTACCAAGAGCTACCACATTCTGGCCCATAAAAGACATTTCAACACATTTGAAAGAATCAAAATCATACAAAGTATGTTATCAGACCACAGTGGAACTTCAGTAGAAATCAATAAGAGAAAGATAGCCAGAAAACCCCAGATTTGCAGATTAAGCATCACACTTCTAAAGAATACATGGGACAAAGAAAAAGTCTCAAGAGAGATTATCTATTTACAACTAAATGGAAGTGAAAATGCAACTTATAAAAATGTGTGGCTGCAGCACAAATGGCGCTTAGAGATAAATTTATGACATTGAATGCATATGGTAGCAAAGAAAAAAGATCTGCAATCAATAATCTAAACTTACATTTTAGAGAACTTGAAAAAGTGACCAAATTAAATTCAAAGTAGGCAGAAGAACATGAATAATAGAAATAAATAAATAAATAAATAATAGAAATAAATAAATTTTCATAGAGAAAGTCGAAGTCAAAAGCTAGTTCTTTGAAATGATCAATAGAATTGATAAATCTCTAGCTGGTTAACCAAAAAGTAATGAGAGACTATACAAATTATAGAAGAAGAGGAAGAAGAAGAAGAAGGAGAAGAAGAAGAAGAAGAAGGAGAAGGAGGAGAAGAAGGAAAAGGAGAAGAAGGAGGAGGAGGAGGAGAAGGAGGAGGAGGAGGAAGTGAAGGAGGAGGAGGAGGAGGAGAAGAAGAAGAAGAAGAAGAAGAAGAAGAAGGGAAGGAGGAGGAGGAGGAGGATGATGAAGAAGAGGAGGAAGGGGAAGGGGAGGAGGAGGGACCCTCACTATTGATCTCATGGACATTAAAAGTATAATACAGGAATATTATGAACAACTCTCTGATAACTTGGATGAAGTGAACCTCGTCCTTAAATGAAGCAATCTACCAAAATTCTTGCAGGAGAAATAGATAATCTAAATAAGTCTATATCTATTAAAGATATGGAAGCAACAATGAATAACCATTCAAAACCAAACAAACAAAAAAAGCAAAAAGAAAGAAAGAAACAAAAAATCCAGCAGATTTAGTTTGTTTCACTACCAAACATTTAAGGAAAATATCATACCTCTTCTCTCTACACTCTCTTCCAGAGCACTGTTCTATGAGCGAAACTTTACTAAATACCAAAACCAGAGAAATGATGCAGAACATTGACCTAGTCTGGACTGCTGAACAGCTCTTCAAAGTCAACTCTGAAAATTATCAACGAAAGAAGAAAAAATGTCAACAGGAACTGTAAAAAACTGATAACCTCCATAGAAACTGATGGCTATTTAGAAGTGTGTGTGAAGGTTGATGGTCACTGGTAGCAGAAAGAGAACAAGATGGAGATGGAAAACGCATTTCTTTTCTGCTCTTGCATCTTACTCCATGGTTCTATCCAGTTGCTTTGCTTACCCCTTCAAGAAAGACGATCCCAGGTTTTCCTCTTCCAGAGAGTCCTCCTCCAAGCCTCCAGAGCCAATGACTGTCACAGCCTCCTCCCCGTGCCACCTAACCGTAAGCATTAAAAAAACAAACAAACCCCTGAACAGATTTGCTGGGCTGAGAGAAAATCAGAGGCGATAGAAATGATTTGGGGACGTGCTGCTGTCCCCTTGGGGATCATCCTTAACTTGACTAAGGCCAGGTCCGAGGCCCTCCTCCGCAGCCCCCATTTCCCTGCGGGTTCCTCCCTGCAGCCTCCCCCTTCCCTGCACCGCTGAGATCCCTCCCCTCCTGCGTGTGTGCCACAGCTTCTTGCCTTTCCCTAACTTCGTTTCTCGATCGTCACTCCACAGTGAGATGTGGTTCAATGGACTGTCCAAGGTGCAGGAAATGAATGAGTGACAGGTGACCCTTTGGCTTTCAGGGATCCTCCAGGAGACAGAATCAAATGAACACTGGTTGGAGGGTAAGATATGCACAGAAGCAGAGGTCTGGTAAACAGCTTGCTGCTTCCAAGCCAGTGTCTGCCAAGTCTCTGCTTGGTGAGATTCCTGTGTGTCTTCTCCTGAGATGACCTGAGGGGCGGTTGTTTCTGAAAATGACTATCCAAAAACGACTATTTCAAGTAAATGCAGAGGCATAGACTTGCACTGGCCGGGAATCGAACCCGGGTCTCCCGCGTGGGAGGCGAGAATTCTACCACTGAACCACCAGTGCAACCTTCTGCATCTCCTGCTAAGTTTCATTGGAAAGAGATATGAGAATTTGGGGGAAAAGCAGCTTTCAGATTTTCACTGTATTTGTCTTGAAAGAGGTGAGTAACAGAATAAACACCCAGAGCAAAGACTTCCATACGAGATTTATGTCAGGCAGCATTTACAAAGTCATGGCTGCCTATCAAAAGACCTCACTTGAGAAAGTCTCATTCTGAAGTTGGCTCTGTACCATTGGTTCACAAACTTCTCAAGGAAAACAGATATTCGTCCTGATTCTTGTCTCTGCTCCAGTATCTCACTTGGTGAGAAAGTCTCTTTGCCATTCCATCGTTTGGTGCCTCCTAAACTCTTTCTTTCTGATCTTGAGACGCACATCAGTTTGTTTCTCAAACACGACTTCAGAACCCAGTGACCACGTCTCCACGTTTCGGGAAGCTGAAATATTGGGAACAGGACTGGATGCTCTTGTGCACCTTCTCTTATGCATCTTTTGAGTCCCTGGAAAAGTCCAGGGATAGGATCTTGCTTTTAAATTCTGATGCCTTACAGACCTACACAAGAACCAGACAATGGACATTTCACTTCAAGATTTCTTCCCTTCCCACACCATCGTTGGACACAGAAGAAGGCATATTCAGGTGAAATAATTTGGTTCAATTCCATTCTGAGCAGACACTATCTAATGCGAAGCATTCTGGTGCCATTTACCTTTCTCTGATATTCATGATTTCACTCTCATTCTTTTGTTTACAGTGAGTCTGGTACAGATTTGTATTGCTTTTAACATTTATCCCTTTTGTGTTTAGTTAACTGAAATTTACTTTTATATTTATCTGAGAGACTTCAATTCATGTTAAATAGCAGTTATCATGTCATGTTGGGATTACTGGTATAGTCTATGTCCCCTATTTCACTGTGTGGGTTCTGTGTTTTGGTTTTATTTTGTTTTCAATAATTTCCTGCTTTTCTTAACTAGCCTGGTCTACTCGGGTATATTTCCTATTTTCCTATACATTTTGGAAATTCCAGGTCGCTGATTAGTTCATATATTTTCCTACATCTCAAGTGAACAGGATGAAAGTTCAAGACATACTGTGGTGCAGCTCTGAGCAAGGTACTCACTGTCTTTCATTCTTTTCTCTGCTTTTCCCTCTCCCATTCCCTTTTCCACTTCTGGAAGCACACACTTTGAGGTTGTCAGAATAGTCTCTTGTGTCCCACATCATTTAATCTATTTAAATAAGAGATGTCTTTGAAATATATGCATTACTCTTGGTGGAGGAGGAGTAGTGGTTATAAAAACTTGGAGAGTGAGTTGGTTCAATTAAACTCCCTTCTATTCTCTTTACTCCATTCTGTGTACTATATTCTCAAGTTTTCTATTCTCATATTGAAAGTGTAACTAAAAAGGAGAACAAAAGAGCCAAGTCAATTAAAAGTGGGCAAAACACTTGAACAGTATTTCTTCACAAAAGGAGGTGTCTTAATGGGTAAAAAGCATAAGAAAGGAATCTCAACATCATTATTCATTCAGGGAACACAAATTTAAATTACCACGATACACTCTTACACACCACTGGGAATGGCTAAATTTAGGCTACAAAGACCACCACATACAAGGTAGTTACAATAATGCTGAGAGACTATATCTCTTATTGGTGGTGACAGAGTAAAACAGTGTGACCATTCTGGAAATTTGTTGGATAGTTTCTAATAAAGTTAAATTATATGTACCCCATGACCCAGCAATTTCATTACTAGAAATGAATGCGCTAGGCCATGAAAAGGCCCATGGGACAATATTCATCACTACCTTATTCACAATAGCCCAAACTAGAAATAACCCAACTGTCTATCAACTGTAGTGTGTTTACACATTGGAATAGCACTCATCAATAACATAAAAAAGCAGAAGCATGCAACAAAATGAACACATCCCAAAACCATCATGATACTTTTTAAAAAAAAAGTATATTTCTTTCTGTGACCTTGAAGAATAAGCAGAATAATCTATGGAGGTAGAAATGGTGATTGCCTAAGAGGGAATAGGGTAGGGATTGACTGAAAGGGGTTCTAACTACTCTTTGTGCTGATGAAAAATTTCCATATCTTAATCTCAGTGATTTTTTGGGGTCAAAATTCCTCAGGCTTGTCACTTATGATTTGGGCACCTTAGTCTATGTAACCTTTACTTCATGTATTGATAGTAAAGAAGGGAGTAGGGATTAGTGTTGGTGAAAGTCATTTAGTTTAGGTTTTTTTTTGTATTTGTTAGATTTTCTATAAAGGCTCAGTTTGCAGCTGGGAGTGATGGTCTTGCCTGTAAACACAGCACTCGTGGAGGCCTACGAGTTTGAGACCAGCCTGGACAACATAGAGAGAGAAATCCCTACAAAACAAAAACAGAAAACACAAGTTTGCCAGCGAGCCAACTATCACCTCATCTCATTCACTTCTGATTTGGCCTAAATCTTTTTTTGTTTTCAATAGAGACAGGCATTCAAGGCTGGTGTGGAACTCCTGTGCTCAAGCGATTCTTCCTCCTGGGCCTCCCAAACTGCTGTGATTACAGGTGTGAGCCACCAGGGCTGTCCTGATTAGGCCTACAATAGGAAATCTCTGAACCAGAAAGACGGGTAAGGTCACTCCATTTCATGAGTGGAGAATTCGAACATGCTAATTGAGAGGCAGCACCGCACCCAAGGGTGCTGCACCTAGTAAGTGAGGAGGCTAGTTTGGCCTTGAAATCCCAGGGGGGCACGGCGGGGATTCCTTGTAGTCTCCTGACTGCTGACGATTCTGGAGCCAGAGATTGGCTCTGATTTGTCCAGTTGTAGAGAAATGGTGACACGATGCGGAGGCTGGAAGCTAAAAGAAAACACACGCTACCGTGACTCGGATTCGAACCGAGGTTGCTGCGGCCACAACGCAGAGTACTAACCACTATAGGATCACGGCGAGCCATGGGCGCACCGATGACTCCTCTTATTCCTTTAAACGTGATAAGTAGTTGCTTCATCTTAGAGCGCTTCTTTTCCCATCATTTTTCGTTTCTCCCTCCTTGTCTAGATTTTTCCCCCTGCTTTCTTCGACTTCGGCGACGAGAAAAAACACTTATCGTCTCTCAAGGATCCGGTCATTATCGCAGCACAAGGCTACGGGGAAGTCTAGTCTCGGTTTCCAGCCTCCCCACTTCTCCCCTCCCGGTGGCAGTTCTCTGGTCGACCCTTCCCTTCCCCTTCCTGCCCTCCGCCCTCACCCTCCCATCGGGCAACAGCCGGGTTGAGCGCCCGCAGCCCCACCGCGCAGAAGGGGCGCTGGGGGCCTTTCCCGTAAAGGCTTGGAAAAGCAAAAGGAAAGAAAAACCATGGAAAAACCATCATGATCTCCACTCTCAGGATGCGCAAAGGACTGAAAGCCAGAGATGACTGTGGCGTAGTTCACCAAGTCCTCGCTCACTGTGCGCCCTGGTGAGTGCCAGACCCCCTCACCACAGAGAACCCCGAAGCGACCCCCGCCACGATCCGGCGCTGCTGGAGCCTCCCCGCACGGGAAACAGGACCCGAAGAACGGCAGCCGGAGATCCGCCGTGGCCCGAAAGCGACTCGGCAGGGGGGACGCAGACAGGCTCCTTCATTCGGTGAAGGCGGCGCAGAGAACGGGAAGAGCCATCAAGGGAGCCCACGGAGCGTTCAGCTTTGCCTGGGACCCTCGCGGGCCCGAGTCGCAGGCCGGGCGTCTCCGGGGGTTTCTGGGGCAGGAGACGGGCAGGAGGGGAGAAGGCCTTTCGACTGCTCTATGGCCTCCGAAATCACCCAGTGCGCGTTGTCCCACGGGAAGAGCACCACGGTTCACCGCTCCAACCTCTCCGGTTTTGGAGGCCGTGGAGCTTGCAGAGTGGTCCCACCAGGCATATCCCAGGACTGAGGGAATCTGGGTTATGGTGAAGCCTCACTTCCTACAAAGACTCAGAAGGGTTACAGAGTCGGGTCTCGGTGGCGCAATCCGTTAGCTTGTTCCACCGTTAACTGCAAGGTTGGTGGTTTGAGCCCGCCCAGGGACGTGAGTTACCACCTTTCACCTGCTGCTGTACCTCAACTACCAGTTGTTTAAGACGGTCAGTGTTCTTTTCCCACCTTCCTGGCCAACTTATGTCTGAGACCTGGCAAAGACCACCTCATCTCAAGCTACTATTGTCACGAAAGGTCTGCTGTTTGCCTCCTTTCTTCCTGAAAGACCTAAGAATCTACTTCAAGTGCCATGACATCTTCATTCGTTCCTTCATAGACTTTATACCGTTAAGGTAAACTCTTGTGCCTCAGGAGATTTTTTTCATTTGCAAGAAGAGGCCAACGATAGTATCCTATGCCCAGGACGTGCCTGCATTTAGTGATTACTCGATCAACAATGTTGTGACCAGTGAAATCATTCAACACCATGATGGTCCTCTCCACTGTTTTTGAAAACAGCATTTCTCCCTCAGTTTGCACATGTTTTATTTGACCTTTTTCAAATGTTTGAAATGAAGTTGGTTTCATGGTTTTAGGAGTACACGTAATGCTACAATCATCATTCTTCTACACATATCTTGAATCACTCCTGCAGCTATTTCTATAGTGTCAAGAACTGG
>NW_007064644.1:0-2775 GCF_000164805.1 Carlito syrichta
CCTCAGCCTCCCAAAGGCGCAGGATTACAGGCTGAGCCACCGAGCCCAGCTATACGTGTGCTTTTTAGCTTAAACTGTAGCTGGGGCTTTGTGGCCATGGGTTTAGTCCCGTGTGGTCAAACACGTCTTTTCCTTTTGGCTCAAGTGAACGGGAAGACTCAGGTGGCCTTGGAGGCGACTCAACTCTTTCTGAAGCTCTTGGATTCCCACCGCAGGGAAGAGTTTCGGCGGCTGCTGTCTTTCATGGCCGTGGCGGCCCACCCCGCTGAGTTCAGATTACAGAAGGAGGTACGTCCTCCGGTGGAGTGTGCACTGCCTTTCGGGGCCCTTGGTACTCCCTGGGTGTATCGGGTCATCCCACCTTCAGCATCCAGTGTGTGGAAGTGGATGACAGGCATTTGTCGTCAGCTGGAAAAGGACGCCCCAAGTTCTGTCCCAGTGCCTTGCAGGGCGCTCGGCTTGCGGACGAATTCCCAGCCTGTGTTTGCTGTCAGCACATGATGTGCCCTTTCGCGACAAACTTGGTCTTTGAATTTCATACCATGGGTGTGTTCCGTCTATGCTTACAGAGTGAAAACCGAATGGTTGTGAAGAGGATCTTCTCCAAAGCTCTTGTGGACAATAAAAATCTATCCAAAGGCAAAACAGACCTTCTGGTTCTCTTCCTAATGGATCATCAGAAAGATGTTTTTAAGGTAAAACTCCGGAGTGGCTGATTGGGCGCATGTGGTGGGTCCCTGGATGCCGCGGAGTATGTCCCAGGTCCTTTCTTTTTCTTAAGATTCCTGGAACCCTGCATAAAATTGTCAGTGTCAAGCTCACGGCCATACAGCAGGGGAGAGACCCGAACAGAGACACAGGTAATCTCAGAAGTGTCACTTACATGGTCTTCCAGAGACAGATTTCTAGTGTTTATTTGAAGGTGTTTTGCACTAAGTAGCTTTAATTTCAAGTAAATTCAGAGCATCCTTCTGGAGTTTGTCCAGACGTAGCTGGCAGCCTCTTCTGTCAAAAAGCAACTTGAGGTCAGGTGTGATTTATGCCTGAAATCCTAGCACTTTGGGAGGCTGAGGCAGGAGGATCGCTTGAGGCCAGGCATTTGAGACCAACCTGGGCAACATCTAAAATTTTTTTTTTAATTAGCCAGGCATGGTGGTACACACCTGTAAGTCCCAGCTACTCGGAGGCTGAGCCGGGAGGATTATTTGAGCCCAGGAGTTCCAGGCTGCAGTGAGCTATGACTGTGCCAACTGTTTCAGCTTTGGGTGACAAAGTGAGACCTTGTCTCAAAAAAAAAAAACCCAACAAAAAACAACTTGACCAGGGTTCTAAAGTCAGCTGTGCTTACCATCTTCAGCACATATTACAGGATGGGAAGAGACATGCAAATGTAAAAGTGTTGCTTGATTTTTTTCTATTTAAACCTGAGGAATAGAGTTGTTAATGAGTGTCTTACTTTTAAACTTGAAGGATATATTTATTGCCAGAGAATTGATCAAAGTAACTATTCCAACGATGCACAGAAGGCAACCAGAGACGAGCTGCTGAATTTACTAAAAACTATTAATGAAGATTCAAAACTGTCTGCCAAAGAGAAGAAGAAATTGCTAGGCCAGTTCTACAAGAGTCACCCAGACATCTTTATTGAGTATTTTGGAGACTGAGTTTTTAATGTCTGTATATGTTGTGTATTTGAAGAATAAACTGTATCTTAAAGATCCAATCACATTTGTAAGCTTGGAAATTCTAAATATGAAACTGTACTTAATAAAATTTTTTTGTATATAACCTTGTGTGTCAGAAACTGAGTATCAGATGGGGTATCACAAGTGAGCACTGACACACTTAGGTGAGTCGGCTTATAATTGTGTTCATGCTTTATAGGGCATTATGTGACATAGTGTTTGTATAAGAAAGTATTGAATAGTAAGGAAGTCTGTGATTGCGTGTCAGTAGAAGTGTGCTTTGGATTCAGAAAAGTACCCCTAAAGGTATAAGATAGAAACTTAGACTGTGGCTGGGCGTGGTGGCTCAAGCCTGTCGTCCCAGCACTTTGGGAGGCTGAGGCAAGAGCAGTTCCAGAACCCAAGAGTTTGAGACCTGCCTGGGCAACTTGGCAATACCTTGTCTCTACAATAAATAAAAAATTAGTTGGGTGTGGTAGTGCACGCCTGTAGTTCTGGCTACTTGGATCGCCTGAGCCCAGCAGGTTGATGCTGGGGTGGCCATCAGCATGCCCCTGCGCTCCGGCCTGAGCGACAGAGTGACACTCCGGCTCAAAAAAAAGAAACTTAGGCGGTGATAAAAATAACTTGCTAGTTACCATCAATTGCAGGCAAGTCAGAAATCAGACTGTCCTAAAGCTGCTGAAAACCTCAGCATCTTTTAAAGCTTGTGGTGGGAGACGTCAGATGCACATAAAAGTGGGCGGAGTAGGGTGGCGAGGTCTGCCACATGCCAGTGTCACCAGCTGTCAGCTCCTGGCCAGTCTCGTTTAATTTGTACCCCCTTCCTCACGCTCCCCCAGAAAACGTCAGACACCCTCACATTTCCTCAGCAACATTTCAGAATGTATGTCCAAGCAATAAGGACACTAGAGAGACAACCACAGGCCGTTCTGGTGGCTGACGCCTGTCATGTCCGCGCTTTGGGAGGCCCAGGCAGGAGGATCCCTCCCACCCGGGAATTCGAGACCTCCTCTCTACAAAGAAACACGAGCAGCTGGGGGGGGGGTGTGTGGTGTGCATCTGCAGTCCCAGCCACCGGGAGGCTGAG